>NC_081407.1:566695926-566995926 GCF_030272615.1 Cryptomeria japonica | reverse complement strand
ATCAGTAAAAAGATAAGATGCACAAATTCTAACAAGTCAAACAAACATCTTGATCTTCATTGTCAAAAGTTGAAAGTGCTGATAGGACAATCATGCTATCTAGTTTCAGGACATGCGGTACCCTATCTAAGACAGGACACAGTCTAGTTTCAAGTATACCACACCCTGTATAAGACCCATGATATTAGCCAAGGATGAATAATAGTGATGTTCGATTGATATGACAATTGTGATCAGTTTGAATGTCTGGTTTGATTGAAAAAGTTCATCTGTGAATGCGTGATTTCAGTAAAGCGCAGTGTTTGATTGATTGTCATTGGATGTATGCTCAACGATCTGTCTATGCACAAAGGGATCATTTATTGACAAAATGCAAAATGCTTGTTTTTAGATTTGGATTTTCTTCAGGACATTAGTTGATTTTTTTTGGATTTTTTCAGGACATTATTTGATTTTTTTGGATTTTTTCAGGACATTATTTGATTTTTATGAATTTTTTCAGGACATTATTTGATTTTTTTTTGGATTATTTCAGGACAGTTTTCAATTTTTATGATCTTTTTCAGGACATTTTTCAATTTTTTTTTTTTTATGAGATATTTTTTTTCAAGACATTTTTCAATTTTTATGATTTTGCCCCTAGTGTCTAGCAAGGCAAGGAATATGACAGGTGAATAAATAGGCTTGCTAAAATGATGGTGGATAGAGGGAAGACAAAGGCCTTTTATCATGGAGACAATATGGATGCAATTTTCAAGGGCTATTGCGTGATGGGACAAGAGACTGGATATGACAATGTAAAGCAGGAACATGGCATGAGGGACATGTCAAGAGGTTTTTGAAACCATGTTTAAATTTTGCGTCCTTATGTTAGATCAAGATCAAGGAATGAAAAAGAGTGTATGGACAGTGATAAGATATGGATAGGATAAGCAAGACCAAGAATGGATAAGGGACATGGACTGAAAGTCGGGGTAGGCTAAGGGATAGTGGCAGAAAGTTGCAATAAGCCAGGGAATATGGATGAAAGGTTGTAATAAGCAAATGGATAAAGACCAAAAGCTATGATAGACTGAAAGCTATGAGCAAGATGCATGATGCTCATGAAGATCCTCAGCCTTGTCAAGATCAAAGGTGGAAAGGGAAACTGGACATGAGGGATGATAGGATATGAAGGGTAGTGACAGGGGTTCGATAGGATAATGGAACAATGAAGGACAAAAGGATATGGAGGAAACCTGCCCCTAAGTACGGTATGCAAGAAATTCATAGATTACGCATGATGCCTATTTGCCAGGTTTTCATCACGGTACTTGCCCAAGGCGCCTCTTTGCCAAGTTTTCACCAGTGGACGAATTATTTTTTCTTTACTTTTTTTCTTTTGTCTTTTTTTTTCACTTTTATTTTTTGGATTTTAACTTTTTCAATAGAAGATAGACACATGATAGGGGATGGAAGAAGGACTCAAGCATCTTTTTTTTGGATAGTGGCCTTGAAAAAAAAAAATGGACCATGACCTTTAAAAGTATGCTCAAAGACGTTGGTAGGATAAGGATATGGAATAAGAGATGAAACTAAGGCAAGGATTTATGCAAAGGATGGGATCAAAGGGATCGAAGGATGGAAAATATGCATTGGATAATGGATAGGGTATTGGAAGAATTGGGCTTCACTGGATGGAAATGAAGGCAAGATTGACATTGGCACACACCTTGAGGGGTGATGGACTAATGGAGGAAAAATGGATCTCAGATTGTGAGATTTGGATGGAGGAATAGCTTGGGATTGTGGGACATAAGGGCCCAAAATGGATGAAGAAGGTGATGGAGGAACAAATTTGAGAGGGTTGGATGGAGGAATAGCAACTTTGGATGCCAATTTTGATGTTTCTTTAGGCTTTTGTGCTTCAAGGAGCCACTTAGGGATCCATATGGTTTTTGATTTTTCATGCTTTTGTGGTTCCTTGGAGTGCATTGCTTGCATAAGGGATTTAGGAACCCATATATATTTTGACTTTTCTTGATTTTGCTCAGTGGGCCTTTGTGGCCTTTTGGATATTTCTTTTTCTTTATAGATCAATTTGTTCTTTGTTTTAACATGTCGATTATATTGGACATGTTGATCCTTGAATACATGTGGATTGCTAGACTTATGACATTTATACTTGGCATCCAAATTGCTTGGAGGGGGAAAGGAATGCATGGATAGATATGAATGAAATGGAATTCTTTTGGATGGTTGAAATTTACTCAAAGATGTGTGCCTTTGCTGACCTTGCATAGAGGATGAAGGGATATAAGGACCTAAGATGGATGGAAGGGATGATGGGGAAGGGATATGTTTGGATTGTGATGGAGGGATACCAACGTCTTGAGAGTGAGTTGTGTAGACATGACCCTTAAGATCTTCTTTGATATGGAGGGGTTCTTTCTCATGAAGGTCTACTCCTTTTCCTTTATGAATATCTTGACTTGTAGGATACTCTTTTCTTTGGGAAGAAGACGCGAGTCCATTATGAGGTGGATATGATATAAGAGAAATAATGAGATCTTGAAGTGGATCGGATTGCACCAAAGTGGAAGAACCCATTATGCATGTCGAGGGTTCATGAACATCTTGCATTGACACGTTAGAATCATGAGTGGGATTAGGATCATGAGGGGGACTAGGATTATGTAGTGGACATGGTTCAATGACAGGCTCTTCAAGAGATGGAATGGGAGAAATAATGGGATCATCAAAAGAAATGAGACCTTGGGGTGTATATGGAGCATTAAGACAAGGAGATGGAGGAACAAAAAAATCTTGTGGAGGATCTGAAGGAATGATTTGATCTTGACAAGGAGGAAGATCATTGGAATCCTCTTTAAAGGTGCTTTGCTCTGGGCTTTTAATGGGATCATTATAAAGGATGGAAGGGATATCTTGATCTTGCTCGAGGAATGGAGTGTCAATGGGATTTGAAAGGACATTGTTTTCATGAAATGGAAGGGGATCGTTTGGGATTGGATGGACTGGGATATCTTGATCTTGCTCGGGGAATGGTGTGTCAATAGGGCTTTGGATAGGATGGACAAGAATACGGGAATCATCATGAGTGTCTGGGAAGATGGGCTCCTGGTCAACAATTGGATGGGATGATAAGGTTTCAGGATCTTGATCTTGATTTTCTGTAGGACTCATTTCTTCATGCTCTAAATTATCCTCTTGACATGGGGTTGGACTTTGGATATGCATGGAGGATTCTGACAAGGAATCAATGATTTGGCATGAAGGGGATGCACTTTGAACTTTTATGATGGATTCTGGTAAGGAATCCATGCTTGAACATGAGGAAGAGGGACTTTGAATGGGGTCCTCTAAAACAGGTAATGGCAATAAAGTGCATGGTGGCATTGGGTCTTGTATTTCTGAAACATGACAAGGATGTGCATCATGAATTGGATTATTGTGACAATCAATTATGGATAGCCCTTGGGTAATTTCATCCTTGGGTGTATTGTTTGATGAGGACAATATGGAAGGTTCTTGTGAAACTTCTAGAGGTGTAGGGATAGATGCCACTGGAGAGTCAATTTGTTTGTGGGGGGATGAGGCATTTCTAGACATAAGTGTATTATCTTTATCTTCTTCAAAGAACTCATTTGGTAGGTTCCTTAAGAGCCTTGCAATAAAGCCACCTTTCTTTCGAGGTTTTGACATGGTTGTATCTGGAATTTGAACTTGTTTTTGGTTTGATGTCATAATTTGATATTGGACTTGGTTCAATTGTTCTGACATGTTTGAAACTTGGGGTTGGTGTATGTTGCAAGTTTTTTTTTTGAATGTTTGGTTGTGGTTGTTGACATTGATATTCCACCATTGGTTGAACTATTTGTTGACATTGTATAGTTGGTTGGACATATTGTTGAAATTGGACCATTGGTTGAACCATTGGTTGTATTAAAATCTGATTGATAGTAAACACCTTCTTGTTCTTGTTGTGGAGGCACATAATGTTGAAATTGATGTTGTCTCTTTTCTTGAAATTGTTTCATCATTCTATTTAGGAGAGGAGAGCTGGTATGTCTGATCGTTCAAGAAGAGATCTTACATCAATTGGCTCAATCTTTGGATTTCAACCTGGAAATTTTTGAAACATTTTGGACATTTGTGATCTATTCTTCTCAATGTTTTTCACTCTTTGTTCCAAAATCTCATTTTCTTGAGCTAGTTTCTCTAGTTTTTGTATTTGGAGACTTGTTTCATCATAAAGAGTTTGATCGATATTGCCTTGTTGTTGGGTTGGATATAATTGTGATTGCCTTGGATTAAAAATTTGATTGCATTGTCAGTTGATACATCAAACTTTGTTGCATCATTGGTGCTTGGAACCTTGTTTCAATAGACATGTCACTATGCAATGTTTTTGGGATTTTTGATTTTAAAAGGATGATGTATGATATGCAACTAAATGCAACCTAAATAAATGAAAATGCAATCTATGGCAAGAGTGCAATCTATGTTTTTGGTTGTTTTTCAAGATTTTGACAAACTTTTGAAATGCAAATCTAAAAAGAGACCCTTAGGAAATTGAAATGATGTCTAGACCTCAAAGGACAAAAGGACCAAGTGACAAAAGGACAAAATGACAATGTCTCCCCTATATGCTTGGATACTAAGCTAGGTTTGACCAAATGACAATAATGACATAAAGAGAAAAGGTTTGATAAGGTCTAGACTTCCTTGTGATGCCCTACCCCGATTCAGTTTGACATTTTCAGTTATTTGCATATTGAGACTATTATGGTTGCTTTATTTTATGCATTACGGACTTAGAACTTATATGATCCCATGATTTGGATCACACTGACATTTGTTGATGTTTTATTTCATGCATGATGATTATGAAACTTTAGATATGATTTCTAGAATAGAATTACATTATGATGGTGAATGTCATTATTGGAAATTTGCAGGATTTTATTTTGACGAAAGAAAAATGATGCTTATTTATGAATGGTTCAATTTTGGGAAATTATGTTAATTGTTTATGTGAAATTGAATTTGAAAACAAATGAGATATTGAATTATTGTTGCCTAATGTATGAGTGTTTGATTTGCAACGGAATCCATGTATTTGATTATGTATAATTGTGATTATTTGGAGTTACTAATGTGCTAATTGAGATGTGCAGGAAAATTATCCATGTGACCATGGAATTTAATGGAGAACCAAGCCTAGACCAATGTGTGTTTGTTAAGCCGGGAATTGTCTATTTGGAGAGACAACACCTCCCCCTTGTAATGTATTTTATTTGTGATGTGTATAATGCTTGAGTGTAAAATTTAAATTATATGTAATTGTGTAATCCTTCAAGAGACCAATTTTCCATGTGTAATTTTTATATTGTATTTTTGTTGTGTCACTTGACACATGTGCTGATTAAGTGTCATTGATGTTGACTTGTCTCTTGGAGGGAGTTTTGTTTCTACCAAAGCCATTCAAAAACATGAGTGTGGTCCCAAATTTGTCTTGGGTAGGGAGTCATGGGAGTGGTCAACTCAAGCTTGACCCGTAGGTAAACTTCAGTGGGGTTTCCAAAGGGTTTAATGGACTCCTAGGGTAAGTTTTTAGGCTTTTCCAAAGGTCCTAAGGGTATACCTATGGGTTAGGGGTGTTTTGAAACATGTGGCTTCTCCCATGTGACTATGAAGTCACTTCAAAAAGTGGTGTTTTCAAGATGCACGAAAATTGAACTTAGAAAGTTCTCCCTAGGATAGAGAACCTTCCCTTTAGGAGTTAAACTCTCTTCCCCATCCTCTTCCACCTTTTCCCTTTCCAATTTGAGTAATGTGCAAGAGTTTGGGAAGGGCAACCAATGGGAACTCACACCTCACCCAAGGGGTTGGGAAGTGTGTGAGAGGCCTTCTTAGGCAAGAATTTTCAAACTTAGTGAGTAATCACCCACTCTCCTTTCTTGGAGATTTTGCTTGTTTGAGAAAGTTAGTAGGAGTTTGACATTTTTTAGTGGAATTTTGGAGAAAGTTAGTGTGGAATTGGGCAGCTCATCCCCAACTAAAGTTAGCAAACCTTTTGGCAGAATAAGGTTGGTTACTCCCTTCTTTCTCTTGTTATGTTGTAAATGTTAGTTTGTGTTGTTTTGTGAAAGAAAGGAGTTGTTTGTAAGAATGTGTATTATGAAGTTTTTATTGTTGAAGTTAAAATGTGTAGTTCTCTTCTTTGTATTTTGTTGTGTTCTTATTGTTTTGGGAGTGTCCAAGATCTCCTACTCTTGGGAGGGTAGGAAGATCTTGGGGTGGAAGGAGTTTGACAGCCATGGGTGAGAGGCTCTCCTTGTGGAGAGTGTTCTCAAGGGTGTCCTTGGTGACCCTTGATGCATAGCCTTGTGTATGCATTTGGGGGTCATAAGGGGAGTAAATATGGCCATGAGCCTTTTGGGGGGCATAAGGAATGAGGAAGTATTTTTGGTTGCATTTGTGTTGCCATGAGGTGGCTTATGTGGTATTGTTTTGGCATGCATTCTCCCCATAGGTACTTGGTCCACTTCCACCCATGGAAGAGTCACCATAAAAGTGGTGAATGTGTAGCTTGGGAAGGGAAATTTGTATGTAAGTGTTTTCCTATGTTGTGTAGAGGTTGCATGTTTGTAACCCGTCTAGTGCTTGGTTCTCCAAGCTCGGGGGTGGCTTCTAGTAAGCCTAGGCTGGGAGGTGAGCTTCCCATGGTCAAAATGTGTTTTACTGCAGGTTGCATGGGAATGAGAAAAGATGAAATAAAGAACTATGTGGCTGTTTTCTTGTTGCAGAAAGGTGTTTTCAAAAAAAAAGAGATAGATTGAATGTAGTAGTTTGTAAAAAAAAAGAGAAAAGAGAGCATGTGTATTATTTACTTTCAAAAAAGAGAAAAGTGATGTATTATATTCAGGTTATTGTGTAGAGAAAAAAGCATAGTTGGGATTTCATCCCATTTGTATTAATATTCTTTTGTATCCTTATCGATTTTGTATGAATAATCATGTTTTTCCCTATTGGTAGTTTTGCAAAAGAAAATGAAATATTTGATGTGTTCTCTATTTTTTTTAGTAGTTGCAAATGAAAAAGTAATGTATTAGATTTCTTGGAAATTTATATGTTACAAAGGAAGAGAGTATATGTTTTTTTTTTATTTTCTTGAAATCTGCAAGTAAATAAGCTGTGCTGCTGTAAATTTAATTTTCTTTTAAAAAAAAAAAGACAGTCATTTATTTCCCACTATTGCAGAAAATGAAATCCTAGTATTAGTAGTCCATTTTTCCTTTCAAAAAGAAAAACACCTAGTTTTAGATTTATTTTGATATTTAAAAGATCACATTGATATTTGCTGTTAGAAATTTATGCATCCTGGGGTTACAAATTTACCATATACAAATATATATATATATATATATATATATATATTTCCTTATACAAATTTAAACATTAAAGAATCTGTTACAAAAGACATATTCACAGATCTGGGTTTAATACAAAAGAGACTGATTTAATACTCTCACGATATATATATATATATATATACACATCCTTATTATATATATATATATATATAAATATGTATATATATATATCCCTGTTATAAGAAAACCTTATGTATTCACCTTTCCAAATTGTATATATATATATATATATATATATATTTTTATATATATAAATATATTTATATATATATATATTTTTATATATATAAATATATTTTTATATATATAAATATAAAAATGTGTATTAAACAAATAGCATAGCACCGGATATATCATTTCCCACGGAATGCATACATTTTCTTTAAAAAAAAAACAAAACAACAGCATGGCAAACCATAAACGGTGCAGGGAGTGAGCACCGCGCGGGCCGCAACCCTGGGCGGCGGCGCCTCCCAGGCTACGGAACCCGCAGTCCCTGGGCGGCGACGTCCAGGGCCTGCAGGGCCGCAGGCTGGGCGGCGCTGCCGTTGCCGGCGGCAACCCCCGCGCTCCGCCCCGTATCCCCTTCCACGCTGTGATATTTCAAATTTAAAAAAAAGGGAACGCAAAACCCGAACACTCACCTCCGCCCGATCCCTCCTCCCTCGTGCGGCCTCCTTCGCCCTTCCGCCCCCAAGCCATTAAAACCCAACAAAATAAAATGGAGAAAAAAAAGGGGAGTCTCGGCTATGAAAATCGGCCCTGCGCGCCCCTTTCCGTGGCGGCCGACCCTGCATACAACACCCACGCAGGGTTAAAAGATAAAAGAAAACTATTAACGGACCCATTACACACACAGCACCAAAAGATAAAGAAAAAAAAAAGAAACAATAGAGATGTTTAAAAATTTGCCCTAACCGTAGTTACGGGTTAGGGCAACACTCCAACGCCTTTAAATTAAAGGATGGGTGTGGAGGGAAGTTAAATTTAAAGGGGGAAATTATTTTCAAAACAAAGATAAGAATCACTTTCTTTTTTTCCTCCCATGTGATACATAATTATAAAATCATATATATATACAGTCATAAGGGAACATATAGATAACTATGTGAAAATATATATATATATATATATATATATATATATATATATATATATATTTAAGTAGGATTAAATGGATATTTAAATTGTAATAAAATTGTTAGGTGTAATGTTAAGGTTCGAACGCTTTGTTAATATTGGGTATAAGAAGAAGGAACGTTATTGAAAGATTTTAATACTAGGTGAATTAGTTTTTAAAAAAAAAATAATAATTAAAATAAAGGGGGTGTCAACACTAAGTTTTCTAATAGGGCCAAGAGGGCCAAATATTGTGTATGATTATAACGTGATTTTAAATTTATGGGGGTTTCATTTAAATAAGGTGCTTAAATAACAAGGTTAATTAAATTAGGAATCCTAGTGGATTAAGATAGAAAATTAAGGTGAATTTTAAAAAAAAGTTTATGGTCGAGATTAATTCGCCATTTTAGGATATTAATTTATCATTAAGGAAGCTTAGTGAATTTTCCGTTTAGGGTGAAGTATTAGTTCATTGATAACTTAGTTATTTCCGCCACCTAAGCTGAATTTAATTACCCGATTGACACAAATATAGTTGAGACCTAATCTAGAATGCATTATTTATCTAAGTTAATCGCACTAAGTTGCATTATTTTAAATTAGTTAGTCGATAATTAGTTAAGTAATTCAAAAAAAAAAATTTCCGTTCGTGCCCTAAAGTTGGGCATGACATTTTGGTATCAGAGCAAGGTTGCCAACACTAGGGAACCTTACTCCATTACGTTTCGCTATAATTATTTAATTAATTTAAATTGTAATTAATTTTATTTTTAAACTAGCTAAAATATTTTCTCATAAAATAGTTATTTATTTCATTTTATTGTATTTTCTTAAAAAGGATGCCTCCAACTACGCGACAAGCTTGCAAACGTGGTAGAGGCCCTAGGCATGCACGCATGGCACGCGAAGAGGTCATTAGGGAGGAATCGGTTCAGGAAGTGGACCCAGCAGATCCTCCCGAGCAACCAGTTGACCCAAACTGAGACATCTTGGTAGCTCTTCAGAACCTGATTGGCTTAGTTCAGGATAGGATTCCAGCAGTAGACCACAATGTTGAAAACCAAAACTCAGGTAGTCATAGAATAGTGGAACAGGAACGGAGTAGGAGTCCACCTCCTAATCCCGTAGAGAGTCAGGCTGTGCATGAGCCCGAACCTATTCACCTACCAGCACCACCTCCAGCCGTAGCACCAGTGTATATTGAGAGGGCACGTAGAGATCCAGGGGATCTAATCAGAGAGGTTATGCGTCTTCAGCCACCATCATTTGGGGGATCTACCGATGGGGTAGAGGCAGAGGCATGGCTTTTAAGCCTAGATAGGTGCTTTGCATTGCGCTCTTACGAGAGCAATCTAAAAGCACGAGCAGCAGTTCACCTATTGCGAGGAACAGCCTCCACATGGTGGAGACAGGAAGAATATAAGTGTGGCTTAGAGATAGAGACCCTCACTTGGGAGATTTTCACAGAGAGATTCAGGGAGAGGTATCTATCAGAGCATTTCAGACAGCGTAGGGTGGATGAGTTTCATGACCTCCAGCAGAAGGGTATGTCAGTGACACAGTATGAGAACAAGTTCTTTGAACTCTTACCTTATGTAGACTACCTGAAAGATGAAAAGCTTCTCGTCAACCGATTTATCAGAGGATTGAATTCCGGCATAGCAGGACCAGTGAGAATGGCCGCTCCAGAGAGCCTCCGGGTTGCCGTGGAGAAGGCTTTGATAGCCGAGGAGATTCAGGCCAGACCACATGACTCGAAGGATCGGTTTCAGAACCGTAACCCTTCACCTCAGACTTATGGGTTTCAGAAGCCCCATTGGAAAGGTAACAATAGGCACTCATCGGGGTTCTCCAAACCCCCTCCTCCGCAGTAGTCATAGAAAAACCAGAGGCAAAAGCCTCCGCAGAATCAGCAGGGCACAAAGCCCAAGCAGTGGCAGTCACAGGGTCAGAGGCGAGATCAGAAATCTCAGGCTCCTTACACACCTCCGGCTAGGACTCAGCAGTCCTCTAGAGGTGGGTACAGTGGTTCTAGTAGGACAGGGGGACAGTCTTTCTCCAGACCACAGGGAGTACAGTTTCAGGCACGAGGCCCTTGCTTCACATGTGGAGCCATGGGACACATAGCGAGAGAGTGTCCTCAGGGTCAGATGACAGGGAATCAGAGGATGGCAGCATCAGAGCTGATAGTTGGGGACATGGGCAAGTCCCACAAAGTCTTCGCAGCGGTTGACAACCGCCAGGCAGAGCATCAGGCCACGGTTATTGAGGTAGCAGGTATGATCAGAGGTAGCAGTGTATCTATATTATTTGATTCAGGAGCTACTGATTCTTTTATATCCCCATTGGTTGTGGAGCATTGCGGGCTAGTGGCAACTAGGCAAGAGGTCAGTTGGGAAGTGGAATTAGCTTCAGGGGCTAGAGTGTCAGTGGAATCAGAGGTTAAGGGATGTCAGCTTCAGATTGGCAACATCACCACCTTAGTAGACCTTAGAGTTACACCACTTGGATCATATGGCGTTGTACTTGGCATGGATTGGCTTTATGCCCACAGAGCCAAGATGGATTGTTGCCTGAAAAGGATCGAGTGTGAGGATGATCATGGCTCTCCTATAGTGATCACTGGAATTCAGAGACCCGTGTCTCTTCGTATGATCTCCGCCATGCAGCTTAAGCGGAGCATGCGAAAGGGATGTTAGTTATTTGCCATCACCATTAGTGATAGAGAAGAAGAAGAGGAAAAGGAACCATCTATTGACGACCATCCTATCCTTAGAGAATTTGCAGATGTCTTTCCTTCAGAGTTACCTGGTATGCCGCCCCGTAGAGAAATTGATTTTCATATAGACCTTGTTCCAGGAGCCAAACCAATTTCAAGAGCACCATATAGAATGACTACAAATGAGCTTAATGAGCTCAAGATTCGGCTTGAAGAACTCCTAGAGAAGGGCCACATTCGCCCTAGTGTATCCCCTTGGGGTGCACCAGTCATCTTCGTGAAGAAGAAAGATGGATCTCTCCGATTATGCATGGACTACCGTCAGTTGAACAAAGTAACCATCAAGAACCGATATCCATTGCCTAGGATCGATGATTTGTTTGACCAACTTCAAGGTGCCAAAGTATTTTCCAAGATTGATCTAAAATCAGGGTACCATCAGTTGAGAATAGTGGAAAGTGATATCCACAAGACCGCATTTCGCACCAGATATGGCCACTATGAGTTCACCGTGGTTCCATTCGGTCTTACGAATGCTCCAGCAGTCTTTATGAGTCTCATGAATGGAGTGTTCCATACATTCCTCGACCGCTTTGTGATTGTGTTTCTTGACGACATTTTGATATATTCACGGAATGAGGAGGAACATGAGGAGCACTTGAGACAGGTTTTACAGTGTTTGAGGGAAAATCAGTTGTATGGCAGTTTGTCGAAGTGTGCTTTCTTTAGAACTGAGATCAAGTACCTTGGTCACGTTATATCCGGTGATGGGATCTCAGTAGACCCATCCAAGATCAGAGCCATTATGGATTGGCTAGCACCTACCAGTGTGACAGAGGTCAGGAGCTTCATGGGCTTAGCAGGATATTACCGACGTTTTGTCGAGGGATTCTCTAGAATTGCTCATCCTATCACTTCTCTTCAGCGCAAAGGGAAGAAGTTTGAGTGGACGGAGAAGTGCGAGAAGGCCTTCCAGGAACTTAAAAAGGCACTTACTACCACACCTATCCTTGTAGTACCAGACCCATCAGCTGATTTCATGGTTTGCACAGATGCTTCCCTAGATGGTTTAGGAGCAGTCCTTATGCAGAATGGCAGAGCTATAGCGTTTGAGTCTAGGAAACTCAAGACTCACGAGCTCAATTACCCCACTCATGACCTTGAGCTTGCAGCCGTAGTACATGCACTTGTGAGATGGAGACACTTCCTTTTGGGTCATCACTTTGATTTGCACTCAGACCATCAGAGCCTTCAGTACATATTTACTCAGCCGAATCTTAATGCACGTCAGAGGAGATGGATGGAATTCTTGTGTGAGTATGATTTTGACGTTCACTACATCAAAGGGAAAGAAAATGTAGTTGCAGATGCTTTGAGTAGGAGACGTCATGAGGTATTCACCATGTCTATGAGCACGGATTTGAGAGATCGGATCATGCAGCGACTGCCAGAGGACAGATGGTATTTAGAGGTTTGCCAGGCTATTTGATCTCAGGAAACCTTAGAAGGGAAATATGTGGATTATTCCTTAGAGCCCGATGGTTTATTACGCCATAGAGGGCACATCTATGTAGCTTCTTCCAGGGGATTGCGGGAGTTCATTATCACAGAGGCACATAGAGCTCCTTATGCAGCGCATCCCGGTGTCAAGAAGTTGCATGCAGACTTGAGAGAACTATATCATTGGCCAGGAATGCGACAGCTCATCGCCGAGTTGGTAGCCCGATGCCTTGAGTGTCAGAGAGTCAAGGCGGAACACATCCATCCAGGTGGGTTGCTCCAATCTCATGCTATACCAGAGTGGAAGTGGGACACTATATCCATGGATTTCATCATTGGTCTCCCTATGTCATCTCGCCGCCATGATGCCATCTTGGTGACGGTCGACAAGTTAACCAAAGTGGCTCACTTTTCACCAATTTGTACCACCTTCACAGCACCAGCAGTAGCACAGGTGTTTTTGCAAGACATTGTCAGACTTCATGGTGTTCCACGTAAGATCATTTCCGACAGGGACTCCCTCTTCACTTCCTCTTTCTGGAAGGCGTTACAAGCAGCTATGGGTACCAAGCTCAATTTCAGTACAGCCTATCATCCGGAGACGGATGGCCAGACAGAGAGAGTTAATCAGGTGTTAGAGGATATGCTTCGCATGTATGTCATGGATCACCAGACCAGATGGGAGGAGTATCTTCCCTTGGTGGAGTTTGCCTATAACAATGGGCATCACACGTCCTTGGGGATGCCACCCTATCAGGCATTGTATGGCAGACCTTGTAGGACACCATTGAGTTGGGACCGCATAGAGGACAGAGTTGCTATTGGTCCAGAGATAGTTCGGGATATGGAGCAGCAGGTGGATTTGATTAGGCAGCGTCTTCGAGAGGCACAGGATAGACAGAAGAAATATGCAGATGCAAAGAGGGTTGATCGTAGCTACTCAGTTGGAGATAGAGTCTTCTTGAGAGTGCGACCGCATAAGAGTCCAATCCATTATGGAAAGGGTTCTAAGCTCGCACCTCGATTTGTAGGACCATTTGAGATCCTTGAGAGGATAGGGCCAGTTGCCTACCGTCTAGCATTGCCACCTAGCCTGTCACGCATCCACGATGTGTTTCATGTTTCAGTTTTGAGGAAGTATATCTATGATGAGTCTCATATTCTAGATTGGGATGCCTTGCAGGTGGAGTCAGACGGGCAGCTAGCTTTGGAGCCCATTCGCATTTTGGCACGCCGGACGCTGAGCCTTCGAGGGCGAGAGCTGGACCAGGTTAGGGTCCAGTGGGATTGCTATGATGAGGTCACAGCCTCATGGGAGGATGCAGCACTTATGAGATCACAGTACCCCCACCTTTTTGATGAACTCCAGGAGAAAGTTCATGCCTAGAGGGGGAGGGTGTGAGGCCCTACCCCGATTCAGTTTGACATTTTCAGTTATTTGCATATTGAGACTATTATGGTTGCTTTATTTTATGCATTACGGACTTAGAACTTATATGATCCCATGATTTGGATCACACTGACATTTGTTGATGTTTTATTTCATGCATGATGATTATGAAACTTTAGATATGATTTCTAGAATAGAATTACATTATGATGGTGAATGTCATTATTGGAAATTTGCAGGATTTTATTTTGACGAAAGAAAAATGATGCTTATTTATGAATGGTTCAATTTTGGGAAATTATGTTAATTGTTTATGTGAAATTGAATTTGAAAACAAATGAGATATTGAATTATTGTTGCCTAATGTATGAGTGTTTGATTTGCAACGGAATCCATGTATTTGATTATGTATAATTGTGATTATTTGGAGTTACTAATGTGCTAATTGAGATGCGCAGGAAAATTATCCATGTGACCATGGAATTTAATGGAGAACCAAGCCTAGACCAATGTGTGTTTGTTAAGCCGGGAATTGTCTATTTGGAGAGACAACACCTCCCCCTTGTAATGTATTTTATTTGTGATGTGTATAATGCTTGAGTGTAAAATTTAAATTATATGTAATTGTGTAATCCTTCAAGAGACCAATTTTCCATGTGTAATTTTTATATTGTATTTTTGTTGTGTCACTTGACACATGTGCTGATTAAGTGTCATTGATGTTGACTTGTCTCTTGGAGGGAGTTTTGTTTCTACCAAAGCCATTCAAAAACATGAGTGTGGTCCCAAATTTGTCTTGGGTAGGGAGTCATGGGAGTGGTCAACTCAAGCTTGACCCGTAGGTAAACTTCAGTGGGGTTTCCAAAGGGTTTAATGGACTCCTAGGGTAAGTTTTTAGGCTTTTCCAAAGGTCCTAAGGGTATACCTATGGGTTAGGGGTGTTTTGAAACATGTGGCTTCTCCCATGTGACTATGAAGTCACTTCAAAAAGTGGTGTTTTAAAGATGCACGAAAATTGAACTTAGAAAGTTCTCCCTAGGATAGAGAACCTTCCCTTTAGGAGTTAAACTCTCTTCCCCATCCTCTTCCACCTTTTCCCTTTCCAATTTGAGTAATGTGCAAGAGTTTGGGAAGGGCAACCAATGGGAACTCACACCTCACCCAAGGGGTTGGGAAGTGTGTGAGAGGCCTTCTTAGGCAAGAATTTTCAAACTTAGTGAGTAATCACCCACTCTCCTTTCTTGGAGATTTTGCTTGTTTGAGAAAGTTAGTAGGAGTTTGACATTTTTTAGTGGAATTTTGGAGAAAGTTAGTGTGGAATTGGGCAGCTCATCCCCAACTAAAGTTAGCAAACCTTTTGGCAGAATAAGGTTGGTTACTCCCTTCTTTCTCTTGTTATGTTGTAAATGTTAGTTTGTGTTGTTTTGTGAAAGAAAGGAGTTGTTTGTAAGAATGTGTATTATGAAGTTTTTATTGTTGAAGTTAAAATGTGTAGTTCTCTTCTTTGTATTTTGTTGTGTTCTTATTGTTTTGGGAGTGTCCAAGATCTCCTACTCTTGGGAGGGTAGGAAGATCTTGGGGTGGAAGGAGTTTGACAGCCATGGGTGAGAGGCTCTCCTTGTGGAGAGTTTTCTCAAGGGTGTCCTTGGTGACCCTTGATGCATAGCCTTGTGTATGCATTTGGGGGTCATAAGGGGAGTAAATATGGCCATGAGCCTTTTGGGGGGCATAAGGAATGAGGAAGTATTTTTGGTTGCATTTGTGTTGCCATGAGGTGGCTTATGTGGTATTGTTTTGGCATGCATTCTCCCCATAGGTACTTGGTCCACTTCCACCCATGGAAGAGTCACCATAAAAGTGGTGAATGTGTAGCTTGGGAAGGGAAATTTGTATGTAAGTGTTTTCCTATGTTGTGTAGAGGTTGCATGTTTGTAACCCGTCTAGTGCTTGGTTCTCCAAGCTCGGGGGTGGCTTCTAGTAAGCCTAGGCTGGGAGGTGAGCTTCCCATGGTCAAAATGTGTTTTACTGCAGGTTGCATGGGAATGAGAAAAGATGAAATAAAGAACTATGTGGCTGTTTTCTTGTTGCAGAAAGGTGTTTTCAAAAAAAAAGAGATAGATTGAATGTAGTAGTTTGTAAAAAAAAAGAGAAAAGAGAGCATGTGTATTATTTACTTTCAAAAAAGAGAAAAGTGATGTATTATATTCAGGTTATTGTGTAGAGAAAAAAGCATAGTTGGGATTTCATCCCATTTGTATTAATATTCTTTTGTATCCTTATCGATTTTGTATGAATAATCATGTTTTTCCCTATTGGTAGTTTTGCAAAAGAAAATGAAATATTTGATGTGTTCTCTATTTTTTTTAGTAGTTGCAAATGAAAAAGTAATGTATTAGATTTCTTGGAAATTTATATGTTACAAAGGAAGAGAGTATATGTTTTTTTTTTATTTTCTTGAAATCTGCAAGTAAATAAGCTGTGCTGCTGTAAATTTAATTTTCTTTTAAAAAAAAAAAGACAGTCATTTATTTCCCACTATTGCAGAAAATGAAATCCTAGTATTAGTAGTCCATTTTTCCTTTCAAAAAGAAAAACACCTAGTTTTAGATTTATTTTGATATTTAAAAGATCACATTGATATTTGCTGTTAGAAATTTATGCATCCTGGGGTTACAAATTTACCATATACAAATATATGTATATATATATATATTTCCTTATACAAATTTAAACATTAAAGAATCTGTTACAAAAGACATATTCACAGATCTGGGTTTAATACAAAAGAGACTGATTTAATACTCTCACGATATATATATATATATATATATATATATATATATATACATCCTTATTATATATATATATATATATATATATGTATATATATATATATCCCTGTTATAAGAAAACCTTATGTATTCACCTTTCCAAATTGTATATATATATATATATATATATATATATTTATATATATATATAAATATAAAAATGTGTATTAAACAAATAGCATAGCACCGGATATATCATTTCCCACGGAATGCATACATTTTCTTTTAAAAAAAAACAAAACAACAGCATGGCAAACCATAAACGGCGCAGGAAGTGAGCACCGCGTGGGCCGCAACCCTGGGCGGCAGTGCCTCCCAGGCTGCGGAACCCGCAGTCCCTGGGCGGCGACGTCCAGGGCCTGCGGGGCCGCAGGCTGGGCGGCGCTGCCGTTGCCGGCGGCAACCCCCGCGCTCCACCCCGTATCCCCTTCCACGCTGTGATATTTCAAATTAAAAAAAAAGGGAACGCAAAACCCGAACACTCGCCTCCGCCCGATCCTTCCTCCCTCGCGCGGCCTCCTTCGCCCTTCCGCCCCCAAGCCGTTAAAACCCAACAAAATAAAATGGAGAAAAAAAAGGGGAGTCTCGGCTATGAAAATCGGCCCTGCGCGCCCCTTTCCGTGGCGGCCGACCCTGCATACAACACCCACGCACAGGGTTAAAAGATAAAAGAAAACTATTAACGGACCCATTACACACACAGCACCAAAAGATAAAGAAAAAAAAAAAGAAACAATAGAGATGTTTAAAAATTTGCCCTAACCCTAGTTACGGGTTAGGGCAACACTCCAACGCCTTTAAATTAAAGGATGGGTGTGGAGGGAAGTTAAATTTAAAGGGGGAAATTATTTTCAAAATAAAGATAAGAATCACTTTCTTTTTTTCCTCCCATGTGATACATAATTATAAAATCATATATATATACAGTCATAAGGGAACATATAGATAACTATGTGAAAATATGTATATATATATATATATATATATATATATATTTATTTAAGTAGGATTAAATGGATATTTAAATTGTAATAAAATTGTCAGGTGTAATGTTAAGGTTCGAACGCTTTGTTAATATTGGGTATAAGAAGAAGGAACGTTATTGAAAGATTTTAATACTAGGTGAATTAGTTTTAAAAAAAATAATAATAATTAAAATAAAGGGGGTGTCAACACTAAGTTTTCTAATAGGGCCAAGAGGGCCAAATATTTTGTATGATTATAACGTAATTTTAAATTTATGGGGGTTTCATTTAAATAAGGTGCTTAAATAACAAGGTTAATTAAATTAGGAATCCTAGTGGATTAAGATAGAAAATTAAGGTGAATTTTAAAAAAAAGTTTATGGTCGAGATTAATTCGCCATTTTAGGATATTAATTTATCATTAAGGAAGCTTAGTGAATTTTCCGTTTAGGGTGAAGTATTAGTTCATTGATAACTTAGTTATTTCCGCCACCTAAGCTGAATTTAATTACCCGATTGACACAAATATAGTTGAGACCTAATCTAGAATGCATTATTTATCTAAGTTAATCGCACTAAGTTGCATTATTTTAAATTAGTTAGTCGATAATTAGTTAAGTAATTCAAAAAAAAAAATTTCCGTTCGTGCCCTAAAGTTGGGCATGACATTCCTAACAATGACTTAGGGTTTATCAAAGATTTGGATTACTCAAGTATGACAAAAACCTAATTTTGACACTATATGCAAAGGGACAATTACTATGCAAATGACCCTAATATGATATGATAATGACCTAAGCTTGATGAAGAAACCTAGGGTATGCAAATATGAATGTATGACAATGGTACTACTCTAGTGCAAGAGGACACATGCAAATGGATGACCCTTATTGATATGCAAAGGAGTATGACTTAGGTGAAACTTAATCTTGGTGATTGACAATGACTTTGAAAAATGCAAACCTAAGATGAACCTAAATCTAAGTGAGATGAATGTTGAGACAAGATTTTGAAAAATGTCTGACAACCATGTTTGAAGGTGTTTTGAACTTTGTTGGATGAAATTTTTTTGTGTTTAACCTTGTTTTGAATCAATTTGCCTTGTTTTTTGAAATGAGATGCAATTCAACTTTTGACAAGCAAAGAAGACAAGATATTTCAACTTAGACTCAAGACAATCATGCTCATTAACACATTTCTTATGGTAGGCAAGGACATTAGGTACTTGAGAGGTAGACTCGTTATGGGATTCAAGGAGAATACATAGATGCTTGACCCCACGGGCTCCCCTCCACAACACTCACTTCTCAGGGCAGCCAAGCATCAGTCCCCATGGAAATCTCCCCATGGCGAACTTAGTATCTCTTCCAAGTATTCGAACTTGTCCTTCTCAAGCAACTAGAAGGATTTTTGGCCTCTAAATACAAGGTGTTTAGTAAGGATTTCTGTTAAGCGTTACTCCTTGATGTCACGCAAGCATGATTGAGACATTAAGCCCACCAAGATACCAAACAAATGTAGTCGCGCAAGCATGATTTAGACCGTGAGGTCCTACTTAGATGTTGATATGAGAAAGAGTTCAAGGGTCATCACTTCCCAGGTAACTGCAATTCCCACGTAACCCTTCCTTCAAAGTTTTTGCCCATCAGGTATTTGTTTATAGTGAGTTAGAATGCCAAGGTATTCTAGCCGTACTCACTTTGGGTTGTTCCCTTCTCACGATTGTCACTTGCTTGCAAAAGCAAATGGTCAGGAAGGCAGGCCCTCTAAAGGTGACACACAATCAAAAACATGAGCATGGTATTGAAGATCTGGATTTCTGATCACCCTAAGAAGGATGAGAGCATACTCTCCTACTCCAATGTCAAACTCAACAATCAAAGCAAACATACATTCATTCCATCCTATTTAGAAGTCATACTAGGTGCCTAAATATTAATTACAAACACAAAGTTTAGTTGTAGTCCAAGGCAACCTGCAAAACCCAAGTCAGAAGTTTGATATGTTTAGTCTTTGACTATCAAACCTGCATAAAATGTGTTAGGAGTTTCATTTATTATCTTTTTCATGCATATGCCAAGGTTCTGCATAGAGAATCAGTACCCAAAAACCAAAAAAAAGCAGAAACAGAATGCAAAAGAAAACAATTTGCAAGTAAAAAACACTGTCTTTTACCTCTGTTTCTGGCCCTACACAGGCACAGAATGTCTGACACAGGCGCAGAAGTCTTGACACAGGCACAGAATGTCTGTGACACAGGCGCAAAATGTATAACATAGGCACAGATTGTCTCACACAGGCGCAAAAGTCCCCAGAAAACCCTGCACTACCCTGTTTCTTGAGTTTTTGACCTGCAAATCAACTCAAAAGCATGATTAGGGGGTTAGTTCACGTCGGGTTCATCAATTAATGTAGCTAGGAAATCATAAATCATCAAAGCATTTCAATATTAGTAATCTATCTCAATCACGAAAGCTCAAATGCAATGATCAATCCTAATTACATCCAATAGAGACAAGAAAACAAGACATTCAAGATTAAAAGCTAAGCAAACCAAATGCAAATCTGAATGTCTCCTTCATGTGGCTCCATTGTCCTTCTTTCTTCTCCAAATAGCCTTTGTTTGTGGATCTCACCTTCAAGTGCATAAACCTAATGTGAAAGCAAGATTGACATTGGCACAAGAATACTCAAAGCGTGATTGATTTGACAAAGTGATTATTAAATCGATAATGTGATTATTAGATTGAGATTGAAGAAATTAATCCAATTTATAGACAAATTGGAGAAATGATCAAATTAGCATGATTCAATTCAAATGGAAATTGTAAATAAAAAATGTCAATTATGACAAATTATGCACTTTCTATGCAAAAATTGATTGATAGATAATTTATGACAAATTATGACAAATTTCTATGTCAAAAATTGATTGATTGTCAATTATGACAAATTATGACAAGTTGAAATGTCATTCCCATGAAATTAGGAGAAAAATAGGAGGAAATTGAATTAGAAATTAGAAAATTAGAAAATTAGAAAAAGAGGAAAATTAGGAATTAAGATAAATTAGGTGAATTAATTAATAATTTGTCATTTATTAATTAATTCACAAAAAGAGGAATAATTAGCCAATTAAATGAACATTTGATTGCGATGAGAAAAGTTAGGATAAATAAATAATATATTAATCCTAAAGGGAGAAATGACAAACAAGGTTAAATGATTAAATCACGAAACCCTAGAAGATGAATTAGCAATGCAAGGACGACAATTAGGTCTTGATGAAAGATAATTGACTCAATCATGATTCTGATTAACAAAGAACCAATGTGATAAATGATTTGATTGATAAATGTGCCAATTGACGAGGAACAATGACTAATTAATCCAAATTGACATAATTGAGAAAGTCGACGATCGATGACAAATTGATCGCAAAATGACAAAATTGACAAGAGGACAAGGATCGATGACAAAATAGATTGCAAGATGAAAAGATTGATAAGAGGACAAAACCCTAATTAGGATTGACGATGTCCAAAATGATGACAAATGAGCTTGCACATTGATATGACAGGATAAGATTGACCAAAATCATGACTGAAGATTGTTGTCGACAAGACCAAATTCGAAAGCGAGACAAATGAAGAAATGCAGAAGAAAAACTCGATGCTCGCAAATGATAAAGACCAAGTGCGAATCATAGGAGAAATGTTAATACGACGCAAAAACCCTAAAATAAGGCAATGCGCAAATGTTAAAGTATGATTCCGCAAGCGTTGACCATTTTTAGGTGTCTACATATACATATATATACATATACATATACATATACATATGTGTATATATGTGTATACACGTACACATACACATACACATATACATACACATAAGCACATACACACACATAAATATATATATATACATATACATATATGTATATATGTATGTATATATGTATATGTATGTATATATGTATACATATATACATATATGTATATATACATATATACTTACATATATACATATATATATTTCCATACACACATATACGCATATACACACGCATATACATATATATACATATATACATATATACATATATACATATATTCATATATACACACATATACATATAAATATATGTGTATATGTTTATGTATGTATATATGTATATATATACATACACATATGTATATATACATACATACACACATATATATAAACATACATACATACATACATACATACATACATATTTGTACCTATATGTAAATATATACCTATACATATATACATATACATATATCTATATACGTATACACATATGTATAGATATACATTTATATTTATAAGTATATGTATATATGTATACGTATATGTATACATATATATATGTATAAGTATATGTATATACGTATATACATATACATATACATATATACATATGTATATGTATATGTATATGTATTTATATGTGTATATATATATACGTAGTATACATATATGTATATACGTATACATATATGTATATATGTGTATATGTATGTATATCTATATATGTATACATAAATGTATATAAATACATATATATGTTTATATGTATATATGTATACGTATATGTATATGTATATATATATAGGTACAAATATGTATGTACATATATGTATATGTATATACGTATACATAATATATATACATATATTATATGTGTATATACATATATATGTGTGTATATATATATATGTGTGTATATATATATACATGTATAAGTATATGTATATACTTATACATATGCGTATATATGTATACGTAAATGTGTATATATACACGTATATGTATATGAGCAGGTACAATTGACATGTGAATATTTTATTTATTAGAGGTACCGAGCATCGACCCCTCCTAGCTTAATAGGTCTAAGCATGCCTACATTCCCCAACAGTGGTTAATAGGAGATACCACATTGGCCAACTATCCCGAGCTTAAACCCATGCCCCTTGATAATGGGAATTCCCCAAATTTTACTATTTTGATTATTTTAATTATTTTATGGTTTTGAGCCTTGACTACCATGGTTGGTAGCTTTGGATACCTATTTGATATGTTGATTTGGTTCGTAATTATTATTTGTTCATGTTCCTTTAGTTGGTCATTTATCACATGCATTTATGATAAATTTATATCATGCAGGTAAATGAATATCATAATGTACATTAAACTAGTTATGTATTTGAATTAAAGTTGTTTTAGTGATTTTATATTTTGGGGCTTTTGAGGGAATCAGTTATCTTGTGAATTTAAATTGTATTTTAAATTTGATTTTATACCCTCTCATGAAAAGTAACTTATAACTTAGAATTGGGCTCATTCTATATACACTTAGGGTATTTTTCCATGATTGCTCTTAAAAAGCCTCTTGAACCCAAAATGGTGCGTTGATGGACTTGGATGATTTTTTAAGTGAATTTTTTTGTGGGCATGGTGTTGATGGATTTGGATTTGGGAGGTTGTTTTGTGTCTTGAATCTTGTGACCAAGGATGGAGAGTGCAGAATGTAGTTTGGAATTGAAGTTTCTCTCCAATCTGGGGTAGGAGACTTCAATCTCCTCCTTGTATTTCAATTTAGTTCCTTTAAATACTTTTGATGTGTTGAATTGTGTATTTTAAACCATACCTAGAAATGAAATCCAACTCTTAGGTGTTTATAAGATTGTTTGATTGTTTTGGATTGTAGGTGTGGGAAATCAATGTGATATTAGGGTGTTTTTTGAAAATTGATGCCCAATTTTTGTGCGAGACTTTTATGAGATTTTTTACATTTTTTTTTCATTTTCATGAGGTGGTTCTCAAATGGGTTGGTCTCTTATTTGGCCTTCCATGCATCATTTTGGTCTAATTGGGTACCTTAGCCTCCTGATCTCGTTTGAGTTTTTGACCCAAAATTGTGAATCTGATTAGCAAAATGGTGCCTTTAATTTACTTTGGTGTATTTTATCACCAGATTGGTTAAATTGATACCTAAATGGTGCATCTGATCACCAGAATGGCACTTTTGATCAACCCTAGGCCATAGTATCTGATTTGACCATTTTAGCCTTCAAGTTGACTTTCGAGACCCAATTGACCCTGATGTGAATGAATTGAGATGGTATTGGAATTATTTCATGTTGTGGAACAAATAATTGTGCTTGTGTACTTGATTATAGATCAATTATAATCTATTTCCTTGCTTTCGAGGCCTTGTGGTCACTCCTTGATTTGTGCTACTAAAATGCTTATTGTGCATTAAGGATTTGACCTCTTGTGATGTCATTACAATGTTGTGTATATGTATTATTGTTTTATATGATGAATTTGATGGCATAATAATTTGCATTGATATTTATATAATTTCTTGACCTGTGCCTTCTCCGAGTGCAATGGATATAATGTTTGAGTAACTTATGGGAATCTAGGAATCTTGAATCTTGATGTATATATGTATATATATGTATATGTATGTGTATGTGTATGTGTATGTGTATGTGTATGTGTATGTGTATGTGTATGTGTATGTGCATGTGTATGCATATGCATATGCATATGCATATGTATATGTATATGTATATGTATATGTATATGTATATGTATATCTATATGTATATATGCATGTATGTATATGTATGCTAGGAATGTGAATTAATCAAGTAAAACACCTAACACACCAATGCGACATTAAATTAATCAATAAAAAAATGTAAAAGAGCACTCCCCAATAGCATCTCATTGTCCTTTATCTTCAAGGACCTTTTTGGTTTGTGTAGTACCCTTCCTCGTTTGAACTCATTAGACTCATATTATATTATTGTTTACTTTCAGTGGATACATTACCATGATGTGTTATTTAGACTTATATGACATTGTTTCATGCTTTATCTGGATATGAGATGCATAATTTATTTGCAATATTTCAGTACTTGTGATTTATGGCATTTTATGGAGTATTGCTATGTACTGACACTTTACTTTATCTATGCAATGTGGAATTATATGTTGTGTGTCAACGAGTGTATTAGATGCAACGGGATGGTTTTCCTTCACTCATTTCGGTGAGACAGGGAACATCGCGATTCTCCTTCATCGGTGTGTATGCCATGTTTTCTATATTGTATATATGCATGTGTGGTTCGGTGATGCAGGATTTTGTAGGTACAAGTACCGGGTAGGTACGGGGTATCATCTCCACTTGGCTTCACAGGATTGAGCACGCCTTATATTTTTCAATGGAAGTGGAGGAGGTAGTAGTTGACCCTATTTTACTCAGTTACACTCGTGTGAGTGTCGTCAGTTGGTCGTCCTGTCGGTTTGTTCGACCTTCGTGTATTGTTGTTTGACTTTTTCTGAGTATTTGCTTGGGGTTTGTTTAGTTTGTGTGTTTTAGTGTATTTAATTAATTAATTAAATTTATGGAGTTATCTCATAGTTGGTATTTATGAATTATGTATTTTATGCATTGAGATTATAAATTTAGTTAATTAAAAGAAATTATTAAATTAAGTTGCAAGCTGCATGATATTATAAATATATTTTATTTAAATTTTAGTGAAAAAAATAAATTAGACTAATTTCATTTATTGTTTCCTAGAGTTTTAAATAAATAAAAGAATAAATAAATAAATGAATAAAAGAATTCATTAGAATTATAGTATTGCTTTAATTTCTTTATTTAGAAAATTAATTAATTTGCATGAGAAAAGAAAAGAAAGAAAAATGATTTTTAATTATTGCATGTTAAGTTATCCTTTGTTAGAAAATTAGTAAAGAAAATAAAATTGCTTTTATTACTAAATTTAGGTTTTTGGGAAAAATATATTCAACCTAGAATTTTAGTTTAAAAAGGGGAATAGGTCTTTATTTTAGGGGAAGACACAGGAAATAGGTCAGGGATTTAGGTGAAGAGAAATTTATTTGGAAGCTTGTTGAAGGATTGGTTCTCTTCTATAAATTTCTTCTAGGAAAGCTATACCAGGTTGGGTGGCTTCGTTTGATTGTTTGATTTAAAGAAAATATTTTATTTCTTTCTTCTTTTTGAATGATGTGCGTGTTGAGATGTTTGTCAAATCTAAAATCGTGTCTGATTATTTCTTGTTCTTGGCTAAAGTCCATTCCTTAAGTTAATTTTTGGTTTATGGAAAGAAGTTATTTCCTGGGTGTTTTTAGATTAAAATTTTGAGAAGATTGGGAAAAGTTATTATTGCAAATTTTGCCAAGATGTTATACTGTGTATAAAAAGTTGCAAGTTTTGGGAGAAAATGGGTTTTGCCAGAGAAAATGTCCTCTGGACTGGTATTGGTTTCGATATTTTGCTATGGTTGTTCTGTCAATATTTGTACATCTCTGTGTAATTATTTAGTTACTATGGTAATGAATTTAATTTTAATTAAATTTATTAGGTTATTAAAAGTTATGGAGAAATTGTTTTATTTTAGTATTTTGGAGAAAATCGGTATTAATTAGATTCCCTAGAAATAAATTTTATTTCTTAATGTTTTTTTTAGGTTATTGGAATTTAAAAAATAAAATAAAATAAATTAATTAAAAAAAAACAAAAAAAACTGCGTCATCTATTTTTAAAATTGCTCTCCGAAGTTTATAAATTCGGTTTCTTTCTTTTATTTAATTTTTAATATGTAAAAAAAATATTATATATATATATGTACATAGTATTTTCTGTGGTTTTAATTATGTTATTTTGGAAATGAAAGATATTTCAAATTAAATCATCTTTTTATTATATATTTTAATGTGATATAATTATATAATATTATATTCGTAGAATATATATATTTATGTAATTATATTATATTATTATATATAATTTGGAATTTGGATTTTAATTTAGATTATTGATACAATCTAATCGGGTTTATTTGTAAAGTAATCATGAACATATAATTAGGGGGTTAATTTTTATGTGATTGATTTAACCTTATTGGACAAATGACAAAATTGATTTCTTTGTATTAATATAGTTGTATTTTCTTATTTTCTGGAAAATCTTTAATTGCAAGTTATTTATGCTTTTGGTTGTTTAAAGAAATGATTGCCTGTATTAGGATCTTGTGTAAATGGTATTTGCAGTCAAGCTTAATTTCGTTGCAATTCTGGCTGAGTTGTCATTATGTCATATGTTGTTATATCTCCTTGGTCAGATGTTGTTATATAACCTCGTGGATGTGAGCCATTGTGTGTTTTGTTCCAAATGGTCAATCTTGGGTTAGTGATTGTGTATCCTTCACCTGTGGTTTGTTAGGATTAGTTATGGTTGTCTATTTTGCCATAGAGTTCTCATAGAGAGGCCTTTCCTATTAGTGTCCTATGAGAGAGAGTGGCTTTTGAGTGGGGGCTGTGCCCGAAGTGGATGGCAGGATAACCCGTCGAAAGTCAGTTAAGAAGTGATAACCTAATAATTGATTAGGGGGTGGGTAGATTAAATATTAATTAAGATAATGTACCTTGTGGATAGGTGAGTGCTAGTACATGGCTCATAATGTTGCGAGAAGGCCTGGAATGACAAACTTACCACCTTGTCTTCACGAAAGGATTGGTAGGGTCCACATGAGACTTAGATGGAGTCGGAGGTTCGGGAGAGGTTACCAAGATAACCCAAGATGGGGGCTGGGACCTATGGAGGCCTACCATGGTAACCACCGTAAGCTATGTGATGACACTCTCTCCTTAGAGTCACTAGTGTTTGTGAGTTGAGTCACATGGATGTTTGCGAAGTCATGTAGTTCTTTCCTACTTGTCTTATTTTGCTTGCTTGAGGGTTTTCTACTATCTCCTAGCACGGTGGGGTGGTTCCATTTCAGGATCACATGGTCGGGTGGTAGTGCCACTTTCCATCGGATGTTCTGGATTGTATCTTTAGGTGAGGAAAGGCTTCACTAGTGTTTCTTGGTTTGTGGTTCATGTACCAGCTCTTGTTCGTGATGATTGTTCAGTTGAGACCTTGTGGTCATTGTATCAGACTTTTATGTAACCTTGATATTGTAACTTTTGGATTCCATGGTATTTTTGGAAGCCATGTATTTATGGATATTGTAATATTATGTCAGTGGAATGTATGTTAATTCAGTTGCTTTGATCTTATGTATAAATGGTTTATGGATAAATAAATGCATTGGAATACTTTGATTTTTTCATTATGGAATTTAGATGTATGTGTAGTTTTAAACTTAAGCATTTAATTTATCTAATTAAATGGACAATTGGATTAACCATGGTGTTAATATGATTTGTGAATTGATCATTGTTGGTAACCCTTAGGAAATCATGTGTTAGACTTCTGTTGTGTTATTAAACGTGCTATTGTTATAATTAATGCACTTAATCTTTAAAAAAAAAATTATTTCACCCTTTAGTTGCCTAGTTGTGTTGTTTTCCTTTAGGGTTCCTGGCAGGGCATTACAGTTTGTTGATTGGCTCTCAACAACATGGACCTCCAAGATGATAGTCTGAAGAACAAGTATGCTATACTATGATCTTATGATCTAAATGAGAGATGAATGATCATGATTATAGATTAACATAATTGCTATGCTATGTTCAAATAAACACTATGCTAAATGCAAAAACTATGGATGTTGTTGTGCTCAATATGTAGGGAAATTTTCAAAATGCAAGATTAAAGATACAAGACTAAGGATGAAAAATGAAAGACTAAGTGTAGTACCCCTACCCTAATCAGATTCTAATCTTGATTTGACCTTGGTTAGTTTATCATGGAATCATGTTATAGTCATATGTTTTAATTATTGTGCGTACAAGTTAATGTGGTTTTCACATCGATTTGTATGCAAGTTTATTAGTTCTCCTATTTCGTGTTATTATCTTCGGCTAACACTTTCATTAAGTATATATATGTATGCATGTATGACTCTTAGTTGCAAGAGATTTCAGGTACAGTACCACATGGGTACGAGGTTCGTCTTCGCCTAGATTCGTAGGTTTGAGTGTACCTCTTTGGTCCTTAGAATTTGGATTAGGTGGTCATAAGACCCTCGTTTGACCATAGTCATGCTCAAGTGAGCGACATCAGTCGTTGTTGGTATTCCCTTTGGGTGGGTATGCAGGTCGTCTATCTGCTTGTCTTTCTTGGGTTGCATGTTTTGTGTGTGGTTAAATTGAGTATTTAATCCTTAGTATTTAATTTCATTAAATGTGTGTTTGCGCATTGTAATTAAGGGACTAAATTAAATAGGTTCCCTTTATGCGATTAATCGTTAATTAGAATTGCTCAATCCAAATTGGTAGCAAGTTTGACTAAATGGTTAATTTTAAATTGATTAATTTATTTTGTTTATGCTTTTGGAAGGGAAAGATTTAAATTTATTTGAAATAGAATTAATTTAATCTCTTTGCCCTTTTAAAAATCGAAAGGTTGATTTTAATTATTTTAAAAAAATCAATTTTAATTAGAAAAGCAAGTTTAATTTATATATTTGATAAAGTGTGAAAGATTAATTTGGGGATTTTATTTTAATTAAAAAAATATGTTACCCTCATTTTGGAATATAAAGTTTAATTTTGTTAAAATTGAGGAAATTAGAAATTAAATGAGGAAGAGGCATTTTGTTTCTAAATTAGAAATAAATTGTGTAAAAGTATTTTTATTTTAAAAATGAGGTTTTTGGTTAAAAACTTGGCATTTAACCTAGGGTTGGAAAAATATTTTGGGACAAATGATTTGTGGAAAAATATGGTTGGGAGACATTTGGGAAGATGTTTCTGGAGAAATTTGGGGGAAAATATTTTGGAGAAGGATTTCTTGAGCTACAGGTTGGGCTCTTCATCAAATCTTGCCAGGAATGCTAAATGAGGTAGGTTCCTGGTTTATCTCTTTGATTTCTTGTCTTATTGAGATTGTATGGTTTTGTTTTTTGGAAAAGAAATCTGGTTGTGTCTGTAGATAACCTCTTATTGTGTGTGGGAAATGGAAGAGTTGTAATGAAATCACAAACTCAAACCCTCTTTTCTCTCTTACCAAACCTCCAGTTTAAATGTTGGTTGTTCTCTTAAGCTTTGTTCAAGCTTCAGGAATGTTTTCAAATTTAAGCTTTAATTCTAGAGAAATGAGTTCATTTTGGGTAAGATTGGTTGAATGAGTTGGATAAATGGCTGTAAATCAATCTTAGTTGCCAATAATAGTGTTGTTTGGAAAATTTATTCCCTTTTCTGGGTCTGGTTATTCTGGAAAAATTATCGATATTGGTCTGGTTATTCTAGAAAAATTATCAATATTTGTTGTTCATGGACATTCTGGGAAATATATTTTAGTCTTTGTATGAGACTATGTATTAATGAAATTTGGGGGTTTTGTTTGAAATAAAAAAATGCAAATATTAGAAAACCCTCCAGTTTTCTGGGAAAATTGTTTTTTTTAGTCTCTATGAGACTGTATTTTTTTTAAAACTGTGAGCTGTTATTTCTTTAATAGTAAAGAATAAAAAAAATAAAATTAAAAAATAAAAAACATAAATTACCCAGTGGCAGGGAAAACCACCTCCACGTGGGATGGTAGTAGTGCTACCGAGGGTAGCTAATTGCTACCATATGGTAGCAGCGCTACCCAAGGTAGTGGCCTACTACCATTTGGTAGTAGCGCTACCCAAGGTAGCCGTCTACTACCATTTGGTAGCAGCGCTACCAATGGCAGCGTCTGCTACCAAGGGTCCCTTGGGAAAAGGGAGGGGGCCCAGGTGGCTACCCCATTGACTTTGCTTTTTGTTTTCTTGATAAAAATAAATAAATAAATAATAATATATATATTTTAAAATAAAGTTTAAATATTATTTAATTTAAAGTTTATTAAATAATATTTGGTTCTTAGTTTATTAGTAATTAATGTATATTAATAAATATATATTAATTGATATTTAATTACTAATTTATTAATTAAGGTATATATATATATATATATATATATATATATATATATATATATATATATATATATATATATATATATATATATATATATATATATATATATATATATATATATATATATATATATATATATATATATATATATATATATATATATACTAGTTGACATTTTAGTTGTATTTTTTTTAAATACCAGCAAGGGAATATGAGTTTAATTTGGAAAATGATTATCTATTTTAGCTCCTTTTAAATGTATATTTCTATTTTACTAAAGATGAGAGTGGGTTAATTATTTCGAGCAAGAATGAAAATGATGATTTTATTTTGGAAAATAAATATCAAATTTTGGTTAATTAATATATATTTAATTATATCTTTGTATGTTTTGAATATAATTATAATTATATTAATGTGATTTTGGTTTGAAAACTCGCAATGAAATATTTGAATTATTATATGATGCAATCGAACTTTAGTGAGTTAGTAAACCATGAACGACTTGTACCTAGATAAGGTAGACAAACTGCAATCAAACTCAGACCCTTTAGAAAATTGGATCGATTTTTTAGGTTTAATCAATATGGAAAAAGATTGTCTTTTCTGATTTATTGCCTATGCATGTTTAAATTTCTGTATTCGCATTTGCTTATGAATGGCAAGTCCTTGATTGTGATTGTTGGTTATTGTTGTTTTTTGATTTGGGTACCTGTTTATGTTCTTGATCTCAAGTATTTACTATTTTCTTGTGATGGTTGTAACCAGTCATGTCCTTTATGCAGGTGTTGAATGTTGGTTTGTGGGTGACCATAGCTGGTAAGGTCTCTAGTTAGAATACCACCAGTCAGTGCACCTTGTATGAAGTCTAGTTTGACCAAGTGGGAATTCCTACCGTGTTGAACTCTGTTTGCTTGACCTTGTGTTTTCCTTGTTTTAGGAGTTGTTGGTTTATGGTCTAATGTCATATGGGAAAGTGGCTTTCGATTAGGAGCCACGCCCAAAGTGGTTGTTGGGTAACCCATCGAAAGTGTGTCTAAATAAGTGATAACCTAATAGCATATTAGAGAGTTAGTTATTGAATCACTAAGTAAGTTAGTTGTGCCTCACGTATTGGATGAGTGCTAGTACAGGCTCGACATGCTGTGAGAAGGCCTGAAATGGAAAACCATCATCCTTGTCTTCACAAAAGGATGTGTGGGTCCATATGAGACTTGGATGGGCCGGAGGTTTAGAATTAGGTTGCCTGGGTAACCCAGTGGATGGGGCTGGAACCTATGAAGACCTACCATGGTAACCATACCAAGTTATGTGATGACACTTGTCCCCTTACGTTCGCTAGTGTGTTGTTGCGTTGTCTTGATAGGAGCATTGTTGTGGAGTCATCTTGATGCTTATGCCCTTGTGAGAACCTGATATCATTTTAGACCTTGGGTTGCGAAGATTCAGTTTCACGGATGCTCTAGTTGATCTTTTGTAATTGCTTCTTATTACGTTCAGTTGGATCCTTTCCTATTCAGGGATAATTCATGTATTTATTTGACCGATGTGGTCTTATGTATTATTGGTTAAGTTTGCCTTGATGGAAGGATTGTAATGATGTGAACCTTATGTATTCCTCACTATTTTTAATTATCAGAGGGGTCTTGCAGTTAAGCACACCCGAAGATGTAGCCCACTAGGGGTGAACTTTGAGATCATTTTGGTGTTATGTGGTGTTTTACATTCTTATGTTTCCTTTTAATTTAGCATGTATGGATGGCATTATGTTAGAATGTATAAGTGGATTAGATGAAATTAATCTTAAATGCATGTATGTAGTCATCTTATTAAATGCAGTAATTTAGATCATGAAAGAATGTAGATTAGAATAATGGAATATATTCAGTATTGACAATGAAATTAAGTATGCATGAAAATTATTCATTAGTTTATGATGAAGTTAATGTATGTTATGAAAGTAGATGCATAACTTATGCCTTAATGAAAGTTTGAATGTAATGTATGGTTAAATTTATTGGATGAACCTTAATCATGTTATCTATACTTTTAACCTCAATGGATGAACGCATCATGTTTTCTATAATATTAATTTACCGGAAGAAATTATCCTTGTTTAAGTATTATCTTGTCATTAATTTAATCAGCTTAATTGGATTAATTAGCGTAAGTCAAGTTAAATGTTGGATTAAGTAATCACGTTGGGAAAATCTTTAGGTGTTATTTAGTCTTTCGCTGTAGTATCTGAATGTATGATAACTCATTGTATCATTAGGTTGTGTTCAATTTTTTAAAAAAAATTAATTGCACTCTATTCTTGTGTTTTAGCTTAATCCCTTCGGGGTTTCCTAGCGGGGCATTATACTAAGGGCTTTTTTCATGAATAAAAAATAGGGGTATTTATAGCCTTTCCAAGGTATGAGCATGTGTGGTAGGATTCAATGGTCTAGATTTAGCTTGGAGAGGTGGACGGTGAGAGATGAAGAGGTTAGAAAAGGCTTGGGGAAATATGACACTTGTCATTCTTGGAAGGACAAGTGGCAAGGGAATATCCAACAAATGCCACATGTCCTACAAGAGTGAAAGTGGCATGGAGGGGGAGGACATGTGGCAAGGATGCCATGTGTCCTTTATTGGAAACCAACAACACTAAGAGGGGGGGGTGAATCAGTCTTATACTGGAAAAGTAGATTTTAGCCTTAACAAAACATTCATACACCAACCGGTATACTGGTATAAATAGAATTGAAAGAAGTAAAGCAACCAATAAGCCAAACACATAAATGAGAATCATAACACACAGATTTATACATGGAAAATCTCAATGAGGAAAAACAACAATGGGATTTGTGACCCACAATATCAATCCATTGGCCATATGAAGAGATATTACAAAATATGATGGGCCTGCACTTGCAGGAAGGCTTACGGCCTAGAGCACACTGCTCAATCACAACAGGAGCCTCACTAACTACATAAAACTCCAAACAACAATCTAGAGAAGTGTGAATTGCTAAGATAGCATCTTCTATGCCAGAATATAGTTTCGGTTTAAGCTCTGTTTGTTCCGGTTTGAAACCCTAAACCCTTTACTAGAATAACCCTTACAATAAATTCCTCACATACATAATCTCTCTGAGTAATTTCGCATGACATTACATTTGCATCATCATCCATTACATCCATTCAAAATGATCTAATCAAACTAGCCTATATACCCTATACAAATATATTCCTTATGTTGGCTTACAAAGATATATACAATATCAGATTATATGTCGACCAAATATCACAAATGTATAAACATTAAAACAAATTGCCGATGTTAGATCCAAGATATGTTAGCCTCCAATACCAATAACCTTTTCTATACCATGTCAGCCTATATTGCCGGTGAGAAATCCTTCTGACTTGCCGGTGCTGGTGTAGAATCTGTGAAGTGCCTGATGGTACACCATATGAAGCCAGAACACAAAATCATGTTGCCATCAATGGCAACATAGTGAAACCAACCAATAGAGTGTCAATTGCCAACAATCTCCCCCTTTGGCATTGATGGCAACACTCATGTGAAAAATTATCAAGGTTTCACCTATCAGTTTCATCTTGCCTTGCTCCCCCTAAGTTGAATATGCAAAATACTCCATATCTCCAAAAACTCCAAAAATTTGTAACTCCCCCTAATGTATGCCACACCTTTAATTATTTTTCACATTTATACTACTCCCCCTTTGACATCAATGCCCAAAAAAAATTGTAAAAAGAATGTCAAAGAATAAGAGTTGTACACTGAATACCTCCAAAAATATCTTACCGAAGCTTGACCAATTTCAAAATTTCTGGATAAGCTTTCTCTAGTAACTCCACATAAGTATCCCAACCAGTTTTGAAGTGTCGGAAATAGATACAAGACCACTCAATAAATATGCAAAAGATTCTTTCTCATTTACCTCTACCGGTGTGGGCTTTCCCAACATATCTATGCATTCTTTCTTATGTACATAGAGTGAATCCAATCTTGGACTCACCAAGCCTCTCAGACTTCTGGCTCTCCAAATTATTTTATCTCTTTCCTTCTCAAGAGAAGAAATTTGATTCTCCAAAATCAAAATTTGACCATCGATTAATGTAGTCAATGAAATTAATCCATCAAAAGAGTTAGCAATACTAGCAATTTTCTCTTGTATCTCTTTTATCTTTTTATCTGCATTTGTTGTAAGTATTTCAGTATTGCAACACACCCTATATATATTTATACACTGTTTTAAAGAATTTTCTATTAGAATTAGTTTCTCCTCAATCTTTTTCTCCTCTATCTCAATTACCTTATCAAAAGTGGCTCTCTTAGCCTGAGTAAATCTTTCTAATGCTTGTCGGTTAGAGATTTGCTATAAGGATTGAAAGTCTTTTGATATGTGCTCAGTGATTACCATAAGCTTTCTGGAAGGGCTCACTTCATTTTCAATCTTACACTTTGGGACTAACTTGTGTTGAACAGTGATTGATTGATCTATAATCCCCTTGTATGTGGTTCCCTCCTTCATCAATTTCTGAGCAGCCATCATCATTAGCTCAGTGCGACTCATTTTTTGTGATGGTTTTCTTTTCTACCTGAGAAGTGTCAATTGTCAATAATGATGGGCCAACAATTGGTACCCTACCAGATTCCCCTATTTTGTCCTCTGATGTTTTATCCTTTATTACCTCCTCACTTGCACTAGTGGCTTCACCACTTGGTGCAGTCTGTGGAACTATCAGTTCCTCTGTAGGAACCGTATCCTCAACCTGTACATTTGTATCTAGAGGATAATTATCCTCAATTTTAGTATCCTGTACAATGTTATTTTGTTCATTCTCTGTAATAAATGGTGTCTTAGTATTTGTCTGTACATCTGTATTTACCGGTGTCTCAATTTCCACTATCTTAATATTTTTTTAAATTGAGACTGAAGTACCCATGATCCCTTTTCTTTTCCCTTCAACTGGGGTATCTACAGTATCTTTCTTGGTCTCCAGTGAAGTAAAGAGTCCTTTGTGTTCTCCCAAAAATTTGATCCATTCTTTCTGAGTTTCCTTTATTACTTCATTCACTTTCCCTAGCATCAGGCTATTTATCCTATGCTTTCTGTTGAAGACCTTTCTGTCTGCCACCTCAATTGTCTTATCCATTTCATCTGGAGTTATAGTAACACAAATAGCTAGTATTTCTTGCATTTTAATGTGTTTATCCTCTTGCATAGCAAATAATCTTCTAGCATCCAACATGTTATATAACTCGTCTGGTATTTGATTTTCTATCTCTATTAAGGATTTCTTATAGATATCTAAGTATAATAGGATGGATTCCTCTAGCTCTCTCTGTTCATCATCCTCTAAGTTTTCATAATAAAATTTAACATTTTTCAACATGCCATCTTTAGTAATTTCATCTACAATTTCTTCACAAGTTTTAGGTGGTATGATAGTTACATTACCAATTTCAATTTCTAAATCAATGTCACTCTTCTTCTTCTTCTTGACAATACCAGATGCATCTGTAGGTGTAGCTTTAGGTGCTTGCTTCTATGTCGGTAGCTTGATTGTGACCTTCCTAACCGGTTGCTTCTTTTCTTCCACTTTTGTTTCCTCTGGTTTCTTCCTAACAACCCTCTTCAATGCTAATGAAGTGTCATCCTCTGATTCAGATTCAATAGTAACAGGTTCAATATGAACTTCCAGATCCTTCCTCTTCCTACCTTTCTCTGGGACAACATCAATTAGTGCCTTTATGTCCTTTGAGACCTTCTATACAAATTTCTTTTCTTTTCCTTCTTGTTTCTCCCTTTTCTTATAGTTGAACTCCATTTCAACCTCTAGAGTCTTCTATTGTGCAGTTCCACAGGGCTTCTCTACCTCATCTATTGGTGCATCAATTAGAATTTTTGCGTAGGCATCAAGAATCTATGCATCTACCTCATAGCCCATTTCCTCAATCCAAATCTTCTGGGGCTTAACTGCTTCCATGAGAGTCTCATCCTTCTTTACCATGAAGCAAATGTCGGTAGATTATTTCTCTACTATATTCTTAGGTACCCTTACCCTAAACCTCATAGATTTTTGGAATGCCTTAAAATACCCCCATATCTTATCATCTCTCTGGCTTCCTAATGCAGCAATTGATTGTTTTAATTGTCTTCCTACTTGAATGTCAAAAGCCCATTGTTTCCTACTAGAACTGGGTGTATCATTCAAAAATTATAGTATCAAGCAGACTAACAAATTACCATACCAAAAAGTGCCCTTCTTCTCACCCTTAATATTTCCTAAGTTGATTAACAACTCATCAAGCATCCAATTGCAAATATCTAACTTTACATTGTCTCTCATCATTTTATATGCAACCAAAATGCATGAACTGGAAATAGAATTCAGTCGGTTTGACTGATTTACCTTATATTCAATAATCATGCTATCAAATTTGATGTCTGTATTAATGATGGTGCTCACTTTCATGGATCTCTTATCAGATGTAGCACTGGTGATCTTCCTCATGAAGTCATTTGAAACTTTCTTATCTAGATGTTTCCCTACCGATGACAAACTAGTAATTGCTTGGATGGCTTCCTTAGTAATTTTGTAAGGTCTATCTAGCCATATGAATTCCCCGTGTACTCTACTTAGTACATATCTGATTATCTCATCTTCAAACTCTAGAATATCCAAAATGTCTATAAACCCTAGTTCTTTAATATGTTGATATGTCAGTTTTATCTTTCCAGATTCTCCCAATAGCTCACTCATATACAATCCCTTGATCTTTGAAGTTCCTAAGTCCTCTTTATGATAGTAGATGTATGCCCTAACATCCTCTGCACACACAACTCCCTCTATAACATGATAAAATGCTCCAACCAAATCTTCTTTGGTAGCCACATGTGGATATCACTTGAAAATTGGCTTGGGGCAGTCCTTGACCTCCACTACAATTGGGTTTGCAACAAAATAAGGAATAGAAGATAATCCCAATTCCATGTTTAAAGATAAATACCTTTTTCTTGTTGGAAATTGACACTCATTAGATTTATTTTATTGTCATTCATGGAAACAAGATATGATGGAAGTCATAAATTGGCACTAGGAAGCATATACCAGCAAATACTAGCTTTGGAGCATTTAGGGCTACACCGGTACCAACACTGACATCAATACTTCTTTGGAAGTCGACATCAAGGAGGATTTACTTAAATCATTTTGTAATTAATATTGTCAAGGACAACATTGAATATCTTGTGTAAATGTATTGTAAGTCGACATAAGGCATATAATTTGCATATACCAGCAGATACTGGCTTTGGAGCATTCAGGGCTACACCGGCACCAACACTGACATCAATACTTCTTTGTAAGTCAACATCAAGGAGGATTTACTTAAATCATTTCATAATTAATATTGTCAAGGACAACGTTGAATATCTTTTGTAAATGTATTGTAATTCGACATAAGGCATATCATTTGTAATAGGTATATAGGTCAGTCTGCTAGGTTATTTTTGAAAGGAAATAAGATATATAAAATGTGTATAGGAGAATATAGCAGAACAGTATGATGCGAAATATATGTATGGAGATCATTTTATATGTGAATGCTATATCATGCAATGATCTATAGATAGTTTGGAAAGAATTCTTGGAGGAGACGTGATACCGGTAGTAGTTCAGAGTTTATGAATTGGTACAGAGCAGAACCAAAATTGGAGCTCTATTTGGCATAGTAGATGCATTCTTGAGTTCATTTTCAGTAATTTACTTTGGCAAAAAGCTTTTAATCAGTGAGGCTCTTTAGTGATGAGCAATATGCTCTAGGCAGTGTGCCTTCCTACAAGTGCAGGCCCCTGTTATATGTAATATCTTTTCATATGGTCAGTGAACTGATATTGTGGGTCACAAATCCCATCGAGGTTTTTCCTCATTGAGGTTTTCCATGTATAGACTCTATGTGTTATGGTTTTCATTAATGTGGATGGTTTATATGCTTCTTGTTATATGTTTATTTTTTAATCGATTTATATATGCATGGTCTAGAAAGTTAAAACTTGTTCATTTTGGTAGAACATTGATTCCCCCCCCCCTCTCAGTGTTCTTGGATCCCAACAATTGGTATCAAAGCTTGGTACCTCAGAAGAATTTTAACAACTTGAGGAAGATCCTGAAACTAGAATCTTTGAACATGGCTATGGAGAATCAACTTGAGATGGCTCTTAAGGATTATGATGCTGAAAGGATGAAGAACTTGAAATTGCAAGAAGAATTGAATTCTGTAAGTGAATTCATTCTTATCCTGCAAGAAATGTTATCATCTACTCAAGCCAAGAGAAAAGAACTTTTGCAGAAACCAGATGATGAAGAGAAGAATAGTCTTAATGAATAATGTAAGAAGAGAAGAATGCTCTTAAGGAACAATGTCAGAAACTAAGTCAAGCAAACATGCTCATGAAGAATGAAATGCAAGATCTGGCTATGAGGTTATCAAAAGATATCGAGGATAGAAAAAAGAAGGAAGATAATCTTTTTATATCTCTGAAGAACAAATTTGATGAATGTGGCAGATTGACTCATGAGAATAATCTGTTGAGAATTGATTTGGCACACTCCCAGAACAATGAACATGAGCTTGAAAGACAGAATGATGATTCAAGAGGACTTGGATTTGTACAAGGTGAAAGCTTCAGATTTGCAAATGAAGATCAGACAACTGGTATGCAGAACTCATTAGAATAGAGGAAACTGGTAAGGCAATCTAATTCTTATAAATTCAATGGTAGATGTTTTGTTTGCAATAAGTTTGGGCATATGGCTAAACAATGTAGAAATAAGGCCAATCAAAACTACAATTATGTTCCTGATCAATGCACAAACTGCAATAAATATGGTCAAAGATCAGAAGATTCCAGAATGAATGTTAAATGTCATGCATGTGGAAATTTTGGACATTTTTCTAATCATTGTAGGTCAAGAAATGATACCAGATATGTCAAAGAAATTTAGAAGAACAATGTTACATGTTATGCATGCAAAAAAATGGGTCATATTGCTAAGTATTGCAGAAGCAAGACTCAATCAGATAATAATGATAAATATAATGAGAAAGGAAAGTAGAAGGTAGATGAAATACAACAACATCACACCAAGAAGTTAGAAAATCTGAAGAACCAAGTGGAGATGAATCTATACTAGTAGCTCCATTGGTAGAACAGAGTATTCCTCCATTGGCAAGAAATTCCACTGATAACTGAGGCATAAGCCTTAGGGGTTGGCAAAGTCATTGCTAAATTTTGCATATTATCCCAGAAGAGATCTAAGGAGATCTGGAAAGAGATCTAGAGAACTATGTTCAACTTTGATGAAGGTTCACCCAACACATAACTATGACATTTACATCCATAGGGTTGTTGGTGAAGCAATTATTAAGGTTTTATTCACTGATAAAAGAGAGTAAGTGAATTCATTTTCACTCACTGAGCATTCAAGCATTTAGAGCGAAATAAAGGCAAGTCAAGAGCGAGTAGAAGCTTTGTGAAAAGCTTTTGAGCAGTTACCAAACTTCCATCGACATTTAATTTCAGGTATTTTTGACATGGCATCTAGATCTTTAGCTCCTACTTTTATTGCAAATCCCACCATTGTAGAAATCAAGGATAGGTTAAGGCCAGTATTTAAGGAGGTTCCTGAAATTGCTAAAAGGGAAGACTCTGCGAGAGCATTTTCTAGGGTTCCTGATGGTGTAATGTATGTTGAAGATGTGAGGGAATACATTCACTACACCCTTGAGGAATTGGGCACTGAAGACATCAAAAACATGTATCAATCTGTGATACTGGGAGACTCCAGAACCATCAAACTAGAATTCAAAGAAATTGAGGATCTAGGGTTAACTAGTGTTCTATACATACCTAAATTCAAAGATGAGGTTATCAGATACATTCTGAGAAGGGTTCAAAATAAATTTATTTGGCTAGATAGGCCTTACATGATCATGAAGGAGGAAATTCAATATATCACCAACTTACTCAGGGTCGGACAAGAACCTAGCAAGAAAATTTCCAACACAAAGGTCAAAAAGCTCACTGGTGGTACACCTAATAGAAGATCAATAAGGATAAGCACAATCACTGACATAGATATAAAGTTTACAAGCATGATCATAGGTTACAAGGTAACTCAATCCAACCGATTGAATTATGTTTCTAGTTCATGCATTCATGCTACATATCAGATGCTGAGGAATAATATGAAGTATGATTTATGTGAGTGGATGAGGAGTGAGTTGATGTTAAACCTTGGAAATATCAAAGGAATCAAGAAAGACACTGTTAGATATGGAAACTTGATTGTTTGTTTAATGCTTTAGTTCCTAAATGAGATACCTGGTCTAGGGAAGAAGCACTAGGCTCATGACATATCAGTAGGTATGCAGATCAAGGAAGCTATCATCAGTCTTGGTACCGACAGAGATGAGAAACTTTGGGGGTATTTTAAGACTTTTCAAGAAAACATGAGGCAAAGGGAGAGAATTTCAAAGAACATTGTAGAGAAGTATTCCACTGATATCTGTTTCATGGTAAAAACTAATGAAACTCTCAAGGAAGCAGTTGAACCTAGGCAAATCTAGATTACTGAGCTTGGATATGAGGTTGATGATAGCATTTTTGAACTCAATGCAAAGATGTTGTTAGATGCCCCATTAGATGATAAGAAAAAACATTTTGGTACAATAGGAGAGAAGGATCTTGAAGTGAAAACCAATTTTAACATGAAGAGAAGAGAGAAGAAAATAGAAAAGATGTCTGCATATGTACAAGATGTGATAGACACTCAACTGGGTTCCAAATCAAAATAGGCTACTAAACCAATAGAGGTTGGTACTACAGAAGTGAAGAAGCCACAAGTACACATTTCCCCTATCACTTCAAACTCTGATCCTAAGGATAATGAGCCTCTAGATTTTAGAAGGGTATAAAGGAAGAATGTGGTAAAACCACCGGTAGAGCAGAAGAAGGCAGAGCCTAGGAGGAGACTTGTTAGAATGGAAACTAATCTAACTACACCTCCACCACTGGCAAGGAAGCCTATGTAGAAGAGGAAACTAGTCACACCAACAACCACAAGCAAAAAGAAGAAGGGTGATGATACTGGAACCGGTAAGACCACAATGACCTGTGCTAGGCTTATTGATGAAATTACAAAAGATGAAATATTGAAAAATATATCAAACTATTATGAAGATTTAGAAGTGAATTATCAAAATGAATTAGAAGAGGCTATTTTGTTGTAAATAGACATTTATAAGAAATCCTTAATTGAAATTTTGAAGGAGATACCTTTATCCTTGTATAATAAACTTGAGGCTAGGAGACTTGACATTGTTAAGAGGGATAGGGAGATCAAAGAAGTAGCACTTTTGGAATTATGTGGTGCTGTAAATAATGAGGAAATGAAGAGATGTATTGACACTGCAAATAGGACAATCTTCAGTAGTAAATCCCAACAAATAAGCCTTATGATGGGGAGAGTAAATGAGATAGTAAATGAGACAAGTAAGGGATGGACCAAATTCTTTTAGAAAAACCCAGACTTTCTCACATCTCAAGAAGAATTTGCAAGGGCAACAACTTCCACCATTCCTGACAAATCAAAAGGGAAAGGTATTTTCAACTATAATAAGAGAGCTCTTGATTGGGGAGTGATGAGGTGTTGAGTGGATCTCTACAATTCCCTAACCTGCAGGCTCTAACTCTGGTCCACTCCCGAACAAAGCTTAGAATTCAGAGTTGCTTACCAGTGCAACATCGGGACGTATATGAGACTGCTATCACCTTCATGTTGGTGGTTGAAGAGAATCTAGTTTGGTTAATGGGAGAATGGGTAGTTCAACTCTAGTTTTGACACAACTGGTAGTAACTATAGATACTCAAACACAACCGGCAGCCAAGGAGAGTGTACAGTTTGTACCAGCACATACCATTTTTGAGCAAGGCAATGTACAGGACACTAAAATTTTTGTGGATAAATACTCCACCGATAGTAATCAACACTGCACCAAGTGGCGAAGCCACTGGTGCAATAGAGGTTGAGATGGATAAGGTAAAAGCCACTGAGTCCATACCGGCAGGTAAAACTGATTCCTCGGCAAACATTTTTTCAATTGACACTTCTCAGGTTGAGAAGAAATCATTCTCTGAGTTGAGTCCAACTGAATTAATGATGATGGCTACTTAGAAATTATAGAAGGAAGGTATTGTAGATAAAGGATTAATTGATCAATTAGTCTCTGTGTTGCACTGATTATTGTCTGACTATCAGATTGAAGACGGAGCAAGCCCTTTCGGTAAGCTCAAGACTCTAACAGAGCATGTATCCAACAATTTTCAATCTCCGAGGAAGATTGCAGACCGACAGGCTTTGGACAATTTCACAGTAGCAAAAAGAATAGCTTTTGATTAGCTTATAGAAACAGGAGGAAAAACTTATCCCTATCGAGGTTTGTTTAAAACAATGTACAAATATATACAGAGTGTTTTGTAACATAGAAAGTCCTATGGCTGATGTAGATTGCAAATTGAAGGAGTTATATGATAAGATGGCTAAAATTGCAAACTCTTTTAATGGATTGACTACACTAACCACATATGTTGATGGACAAATTTTGTCCTTGGAGAACGAATTTTTTTCTTTTGAGAAGGAGAGAGATAAAATCATGAGAAGAGAAATAAATCTAAGAGCATTGGTAAGTCCTAGACTAGATTCATTGGGTGTTCACAAGAAAGAGTGCATGGATATGATAGCTAAAACCACATCGGTAGATATCCAAGAGAAAGAAACACTTGCCCACTTACTAAGTGGACTTGCATCTTTTTTGATACTTTCAAATCCAGCTAGGATACTTATCTTCAGTTATTTTAAAAGGCATACCCAGAAATCCTGAAGATGACCAAGCTCTAGTGAAACTAACAGTATTCTTTTATTCTTTCAATTATTTCACCAATATTTGGCATTAATGTCAAAGGGGGAGTATGTTCATATGTGAAAAATATCAGGGAAACACATTTCAGATGAAGTGTATTGCTTAGGGGGAGCATACCGACAGGGAATCCATTTTTCACATGAGTGTTGCCATCAATGCCAAAGGGGGAGATTGTTGGCAATTGACACTCATTGGATTCATTTTGTTGTCATTGATGGAAACAAGATATGATGGAAGTCATAAACTGACACTAGGAAACATATACCGATAGATACCGGCTTTGGAGCATTCAGGGCTACACCGGCATAGACACCGACATCGACATCAATACTTCTTTGGAAGCCAACATCAAGGAGGATTACTTATATAATTTTGTAATTAATATTGTCAAGGCTAACATTGAATATCTTGTGTAAATGTATTGTAAGCCAACATAAGGCATATCATTTGTAATAGGTATATAGGTCAGTCTGCTAGGTTATTTTTGAAAGGAAGTAATATATATAAAATGTGTATAGGAGAATATAGAAGAACAATATGATGTGAAATATATGTATGGAGATCATTTTGTATGTGAATGATATATCATGAAATGACCTGTAGATAGCTTGGAAAGTATTCTTGGAGGAGAAGTGATATCGGTAGCAATTTAGAGTTTATGAACCTGTATAGAGCAGAACCATAACCAAAACTCTATTTGGCATAGCAGATGCATTCTTGACTTCATTTTCAATAATTTACTTTGGTAGAAAGCTTGTAGTCAGCGAGGCTCTTTAGTGATTAGCGGTATGCTCTAGGCAGTGTGCCTTCCTACAAGTGCAAGCCCCTGTTATAAGTAATATCTTTTGATATGGCCAGTGAACTGATATTGTGGGTTACAAATCCCACCGTGGTTTTTCCTCATTGAGGTTTTCCATGTATAAAATCTATGTGTTATGGTGTTCATTTATGTGGATGGTTTATTTGATTCTTGTTATATGCTTATTTGTTTATCGGTTTATAAATGCATGGTCTAGAAAGTTAAAAATTGTTCATTATGGTAGAACATTGATTCCCCCCCTCCCCCTCTCAGTGTTCTTGGATCCCAACAAATTCTTCTAGATGCTGGTGAAATCGCTCAAGAAGAAATATGATTTCCTCTGAATAGCCTCTGATCACACTTAGTCACTTTGAATCTCTCTGAATGTAGGGTGATTAACAATGAAGTGTATTCAACCTTTTATCCTTCGAGAGAAAAATCCTAATCTTCCATTGACATAAATGACTGCCGATGAAAGATACCAAATCTCACTTAGAACATATCCATGTTGGATAATCCTCCAACATCTTCCAGAACCTCTTCCCGGGGCATATGCAGCATCTTCATGAATTTTTCCTACCCCTAAGGCATCTACCTTAGTTACCACATGAGCTCATTGCTGTTGCAGGAGCAACATCTTCTGTTGGATAAGTAACTAGGACATTCCCATCAGATGATTGTTCTTCAGTCTTCCTTACCCATCCTTGAGTATGATCTTTCCGAATTTCACTAACCTTCTCTTTCCTTTTTTCATTTGATCCTCCATTACTAACCCCTGCTTCTACAGAACTTAGCAATATGTCCAATTTCATTACATGCATAACATGTAATATTGTTATTTTGAATTGCTTTGATAAAACTGGTGAGATTGCTTGACCTGCACTAATTAGCCATATGTCCAAATTTTCCACAAGCATAGCATTTAACATTCATTCTGCAATCTTCTGTCTTATGACCAATTTTATTGTATTTAGAACTTTTACCAAGAGCAGAATCAGGGTTCTAATTTGCTCTGTTTCTACATTTCCTAGCCATGTGACCAAATCTATTGCAAACAAAACATCTACCATTGAATTTCCTTATTGGTCCACTAGAATCTCCAATCTACCTCTGTCTTTCAATAACTCATCAAGTTGTGTTGAGCTGATCTTGAATTTTTCTATGTACTCACTTGCAGTAGTTAAATCTTCTCTTAGTATTATCATTCGTCTCTCAAGCTCTTTCTCATTGCTCTGGGATTGTACCAAATCAGTTCTCAACATATCATTTTCATGAACCAACCTACCACATTCTTCAAACTTCTTCTTCAGGCACACAACAAAATTTTCTTCTTTTTTTCTTTCTGTCCTCAATTTCCTTAGACATCCTCATAGTTATAACTTGCATTTCATTTTTCATAACCATGTTCTCTTGACTCAATTTTTGACATTTTTCCTTAAGTACATTTTTCTCTTCATCATCCTGATTTTGCAAAAGTTCCTTCCTCCTAGCTTGAATAGATGATAGCCTCTCTTGTAGGACAAGAATTAATTCCTTAGTAGATTTCAATTCATCTTGTAACTTTAAGTTCTTCAACCTTTCAGCATCATAATCTTCAAGAGCCATTTCAAGCTACTTCTCTAAAGCCATATTCAATATTTCTAGTTTCAGGATCTTCCTCAAGCTGTTAAACTTCCTCTGAGGTACAAAGCTTTGATACCAATTATTGGAAACCAATCAGTGTTATACCAAAAAAGTAGATTTTAGCTTTAACAAAACATTCATACACCAATTGGTATACTGATATAAACATAATTGAAATAAGTAAAGCAACCAATAAGCCAAACACATAAATCAGAATCATAACACACATATTTATACATGGAAAACCTCAATGAGGAAAAAAAATAGTGGGATTTGTGACCCACAATATCAATCCACTGGCCATATGAAGAGATATTACAAAATATGATGGGCCTCCACTTGCAAGAGGGCTTGCAGCCTAGAGCACACTACTCAATCACAATAGGAGCCTCATTGACTACATAAAATTCTAGACAACAATCTAGAGAAGTGTGAATTGCTAAGATAGTATCTTCTATCCTAGAATATAGTTCTGGTTTAAGCTCTATCTATTCCGGTCTGAAACCCTAAACCCTTTACCAAAATAACCCTTACAATAAATTCCTCACATACATAATCTCTCTGAGTAATTTTGCATTACATTACATTCGTATCACCATCCATTACATCCATTCAAATTGATCTAATCAAACTGACCTATATACCCTTTACAAATTTATGCCTTATGTCGGTCATTTATCACAAATGTATAAACATTAAAACCAATTTTTGATGCCAGATCTAAGATATGTCAGCCTCCAATACCAATAATATTTTCTATACCATGTCAACCTGTACTGTTGGTGACCAAAGAAATCCTTCTGACCTGCCGGTATCGATGTCGGTGTCGGTGCCGGTGTAGAATTTGTGAAGTGCCTACTGGTACACCATACGAAGCCAGAACACAAAATCATGTTGCCATTAATGACAACATAGTGAAACCAACCAATAGAGTGTTAATTGCCAACATCCTTATGAGGGGAGAGACACTCCATAGGAGGTTAGGATATGGGTAGTTTGAAAGGACAGGGTTGGTTCAACCTATAAGGAAACTTGTAGCCAACTTTATGAAATTTTTTATATAACCCATAAGATTTAAATCAAATCAACACATAGAAGCCATATGTAAAGAATAGACAACATACCCATGAAAATGTGACAAAAGATACACCCTGGGAAAACCCTCATGAGGGAAAAACCCAAGCTCCAAAATCATCATCCACCATGTATTATCAACAATGTGTCCATTACAATACAACTATGGAAAGACTTTGAAACAAGCCATCCAACAAGTACTCCATGTGACCAAGCATGTAACCACACATCCATGCCATGCTTCCTTCTTCCACAAATACTAACCTAGCTAACTAACTAACCCAAACAAATACCCTTGTGGTTGCTTTTATAAACACAAGCTCCCACAAAACCACCAAGTGGTATTACATAAAAACCATAACAAAACCATGTGACAATAAAATATAATATTTTTCCTACATACCCTTGAACCACATTTAATATTGGGTACTTCTTCACAATTACATTCCCCAATATTAAATAAATATAATATGTTTGTTATTTTTCTGGATTCGACTGTGTGAGTTTTACATTTCTAGCATTTCGGGTCAAACACTCTGATCCATCATCATGTTAAAAGAGAAAGAGAGCATGAGAACAAAAAATTAGAGAGGATAGCAGACCTAGAAGATTAAAAAGATGAAAAGAGGACGAGACACAAAAACCAAGGGGGGAGCAAATACGATAAAATAAAATAAACTAAAAAAGATAACGAATAAAAATATACTAATAAATAAAGAACAATAAATCAAAAAATGAAACAAGAGCACACACAAAAGCACAAAAAATAATCGATAAAAGAAAACCAAAAAAAGGAACAAAATAAGAAATAATAATAAAAACAAGGGCAATACATAAGATCGCACAAAAAAACCAAAACTAAAAATATATATAACTGAAAAAGAGAAAAAACGAAAACACAAAAATCAAAAAATCCCTCCAAGAGTACAGAAATACAAAAAAGAAAACAACTACACACCAAAGTATAAGAAAAACAAAGGAGGATATATATATATGCCCCCACTATATATATGCAACCATATATATATGAAAAAATAATAAGACACAAAAACATATGCAAGTACGTATATATGCCACTATATACATATACACACTCAACACACAAATAAATAAGTATATGTACATATATACATACATGTGTGTGTTTGTATGTATATATGTATATACATAAATATATATGCATATGTATATATATGTATATACATAAACATATATGCATATGTATATATATATATATGCATGTATATATGTATAGATATATATATATATGCATATATATATATATGTATAGATATATGTATAGATATATATATACATATATATATACATATATATACATATGTATATATATGTATATATATGTATATATATATACATATGTATATATATATACATATATGTATATATATATATATATGCATACATACATACATACATACATACATACACACACACATACATACATACATACATACACACACACACACACATATATATATATATATTATATATATACATATATATATGTTGGCAATTGACACTCAATTGGTTGGTTTCACTATGTTGTCATTGATGGCAATATGATATTTTGTTCCAACTTCATGTTTTGGTTCAGTTGTGTACCAGTAGGCACTTCATAGACACTACACCGACATCAACATCAACACCGACGGATAGAAGGATTTCTTTGGTTATAGGCAATACAGTCTGACATGGTTTAAAATATGGTTATCGGTATTGGAGGTTGACATCTCTTGGATCCGGCATTGGCGATTGTTTTTGATATTCATGTATTTATGTTATCTAGCCGACATGTAATTTGATATTGTAATAATCTTTGTAAGCCGACATAAGGCATGATAAGTTGTATAGGGTATATAGGTCAGTTGGATTAGATCATTTTGATATAGATATGGTGATGGAAGAGTGGATGTGATATAATGCAAAATATATTAGAGAGATTATGTATGTAAGGATATTTATGTAAGGGTTATTCTGGCAAAGGGTTTAGGGTTTCAGACTGGAGTAGATAGAGCTTAATCAGAACTGTATTCTAGCATAGAAGATTCTATCTTTTGAAGTTCAACACTTCTCTAGATTGTAGTCTGGATTTATATGTAGTTAGTGAGGCTTCTTTTGTGATTGAGCAGTGTACTCTAGACTGTAAGCCTTCTTGCAAGTGCAGGCCCCTTATATTTTGTAATATCTCTTCATATAGCCAGTGGATTGATATTGTGGTTCACAAATCTCACCATGGTTTTTCCTCTTTGAGGTTTTCCATGTATAATTCTATGTGTTATGGTTCTCATTTATGTGATTGGCTTATTGGTTGTTTTACTTCTTTCAATTATGTATGTATCGGTATACCAGTTGGTATATGCATGTTTTAATAAGGCTAAAATTGAACTTTCTGGTATAACACTGATTCAACCCCCCCCTCTTAGTGTTATTGGATTCCAACAATTGGTATCAAAACCTTGTACCTCGGAGGAAGTTTAACAGCTTGAGGGAGATCCTAAATCTGGAATCCATGGACATGGGTTTAGAGAAGCAACTTGAGATGACACTTGAAGATTATGATGCTGAAAGGTTGAAGAACTTGAAGCTGCAAGATGAATTGAATTCTATTAAGGAATTCATTCTTATCCTACAGGAGAGGCTATCATCTATTCGAGCTAGGAGGAAGGAACTTTTGCAAAGTTAGGATGATGAAGAAAAAGATGCACTTAAGGAATAATGTCAGAAGTTGATTCAGGAGAATATGGTCATGAGAACTGAAATTCAAGCTATAACTATGAGAATGTCTAAAGAGATTGAGGATCGGAAGAAAAAGGAATAAAATCTTGTTGTATCCCTGAAGATCAAATTTGAAGAATGTGGTAGGTTGGTTCATGAGAATGATATGTTGAGAACTAATTTAGAACAATCCCAGAGTAATGAACAAGAGCTTGAGAGACAAATGATAATTCTGAGAGATGATCTAACTAATGCAAGTGAGTACAAAGAGAAATTCAAGATTAGTTCATCACAACTAGATGAGTTATTGAAGAGACAAAGGCAAATTGGAGATTCCAGTGGACTTGGGTTTGAGCAAGGACAAAGTTCCGGTACTGCTAATGAAGATCAAAACCATAAGGCACTAGTAAGGCAATTTAATACTTATAAATTTAATGGTAGATATTTTGTTTGCAATAGATTTGGTCACATGGCTAGGTAATGTAGAAATAGAGCAAATCAAAACCTTGACTATGCTCCCGATAAATGTTCTAAATGCAATAAGTATGGTCATAAGACAAAAGATTGTAGGATGAATGTTAAATTCTATGCATGTGGAAAAATTGTACATATGGCTAATCAATGCAAGTCAAGCAATTATACCGGTTTTAGCAAAGCAATTCAAAGGAACAATGTTACATGTTATGCATGTAATGAGGCTGGACATATTGCTAAATTTTGTAGAAGAAAAAATCCACCAGTTGGTAATGGAGGATCAAATGAGAAAGGGAAAGAAAAGGTTAATGAAATCTGGCAAGATCATACTCAAAGATGGGTCAGGAAGACTGAAGAATAATTAGCAGATGGAAATGCACTGGTTACTTATCTAGCAGAGGAGGTTGCTCCTGCATCGACATGTAGCTCAACTGATAACTAAGGTAGATGCCTTAGGGGTAGACAAAATTTATGAAGATACTGCATATACCCTAGGAAGAGGTTTTGGAAGATGTTCTAGACATTGGAAATGTGTATCCGGCATGAAGGTGTTTTGTTCAAGATCTGGTATCTTTAAATGGTAGTCATTGATGTCAATAAAAGATTAGTGTTTTTATTGGAGGTTAAAAGGTCAAATTCACTTCATTATTGATCACCTTGCATTCAGAGCGATTCGGTTTGATTAAGAGCAATTAAGAGCGATCAAAGGTATTTTGAGAGCAATCAGATATCTTCTCGAGCAATTTCACCGGTGACTGGAAGAGTTTGTTAAGGGTTTTCACTGGAAGCGATTAATAGGTATTTATCTTTAATCATAGAAGCGAAATCATCATCTATTCTTATCTTTGTTGCAAATCTAACTATTGTAGAGGTCAAGGACTGTCCCAAGCCAACTTTCAAATGGTATCCGCATGTGGCTACCCTGGAAGACTCGGTTGGAGCATTTTCTCATGTTCCAGAGGGAGTTGTTTATGTCGAAGATGTTAGGGCATACATACATTGTCACATTTAGGATTTGGGGACATCTGATATAAAGAGAATGTTCATGAGAGAGCTTATGGGAGATTCTGGAAAGATCAAACTGGCATAGAAGCACATTGAAGACTTAGGGTTTACCAACATTCTAGACATTCCAGAATTCAAAGATGAAATCATAAGGTATGTTTTAAGCAAAGTACATGGAGAGTTTATCTGGTTAGATAGACCTTACAAGATTACCAAGGAAGCCATCAGGGCAATCACTGGTTTATCAAAGGTTGGGCAACGTCTAGACATGAAGGTTTTGAATGATTATGTCAATAAAATCATTGGCATGACATCTGACAGAAGATCTATGAGAATAAGAACTATTACTGACACACATTATATTTAGTAGTATGATCATCGATTATAAGGTAACTCAGTCAAACCGACTGAATTTTGTTTCCAGTTCCTAGATTTTTGCAGCCTACAAAATGATGAGAGAAAATGAGAAATTGGACCTATGCGGTTGGATGTTAGATGAACTGTTAATAAACCTAGGAAAGATTAAAGGTGAAAAGAAAGGGACTTTCCGATATTGCAACTTAATTGTCTTCTTAATGTTATTTTTCATGAATGACACTCCCAGTTTTGGGAAGAGGTAATGGGCATTTGATATCCAGGTAGGGAGACAATTGAAATAGTCAATTGCTATTTTAGGTAGTCAAAGAGATGAAAAAGTATGGGGATATTTTAAGGGATTCCAGAATATGAAATCTAGGGAAAGGGTTCCTAAGCATATTGTTGAAAAATACTCAACTGACATATGCTTCATGGTGAAGAAAGATGAAACACTTATGGAAGCAGTTAAGCCTCAGAAGATTTGGATTAAGGAAATGGGCTATGAATTTGATGCACAGATCCTTGAGGCTTATGCAAAAATGTTGATTGATGCACTTGTTGATGAGGCATAGAAGCCATGTGGTATTGCAAAATAGAAAACACAAGAGGCTGAAACATATCTCAACCAAAAGAAGATAGAGAAGCATGAAGGAAAGGCAAGCAAGTTTATTGAGAAGGTTTCACAAGACATCAAAGAATTAATTGATGTTGTCCCGAAGAAAGGAAGGAAGAGGAAGGATCTAGAAGTACACATCAAGCCTATTACAACAGAGCTTGAATCTAAGGATGGTACACCTTGGCTTTCAAGAGGGTTGTAAGGAAGAAAATAGAGGAAACAAAGGTAGAGGCTAAAAAGCAACCGGTCAGGAAGGTTACATTCAAGTTACTGGCATAGAAGCAAGCACCAAAAGTAACCACTTTAGCTCCATCCGGTACAACAAAAAGGAAGAAGAAGAAGAATGACATTGGCATGGCTATTCAAACTAGTAATGTAACTATCATACTACTAAAAACTTGTGCAGAGTTAGTAGATGAAATCACTAAGGATGGCATGTTGAAGAATGTACAATTTTACTATGATCATTTAGATAATGTTGAACAAAGAGAGACAGAGGAGGCAATTTTGTTATATTTATATATTTATAAGAAAGCCTTGATAGAAATTGAAAACCAAATACTGACAGAACTATATGATATATTAGATGCTAGGAGGCTATCAGCAATATAGGAAGATAAACACATAAAAATTCAAGAATTGTTATCTATTTGTGTTTCTATTACTCTAGAGGAAATGTATAAGACACTTGAGGTTGCAGATAGAAAAGTATTTAACAACAAACATAGAATAACTAGTCTTATGCTAGGACGGGCAAATGATATAATAAAGGAGACCCAAAAGGCATGGGCTAAGCTCTTTGAGGAGAATAGAGGTTTCTTTACTTCACCAAAATCAAAGAAAGACACTGCAGACACTCTGATTGAAGGGAAATGAAAGGGTATTATGGGTACTTCACCCTCAATTTTGAAGAACATTAAGATAGTGGAAATTAAGCCCCCGATACATACAAGTGTACAGTCAAATATTGAGTCACCAACTATTACAAGCTAGGGTTGTCATTGCACCAAAAGATCAACCTGTCAATGCCCGATACAACCACTAGACTTACAGAATCCACAGGAGGCTGTTAAACCATGTTGTGAATCCCTGTGAGGGACGCTAGCCCACTACCAACAATGCCCCTCCCAGCATCACTCACTGTGACCTACATGATTCAAACCTATGACCAAGCTCTGATACCACTTTTTACAAGCTAGGGTTGTCGTTGCACCAAAAGAGAGACTTGTCAATGCCTGATACAACCACTAGACTTATAGAATCCACATGAGGCTGTTAAACCATGTCGGGAATCCCCATGAGGGATGCTGGCTCACTGCCAACACTGACTAATACAAAGAGTGAAAATATTAATATTGTACATGATACTAATGCATAGGATACAAATGTATTGGTTGAGCTTATAGTTCCTAGAGAGGAACTGACAGTTACAGAGACTGCACCAAGTGGGGAAGCCACCGATACAAGTGAGGAAGCTATTAAGGATAAATCATCAAAGGAGAAGAAAGGAGAATCCAATAGGTTATCAGTAGTGGGTCCATCATTATTGTCAATTGACACCTTGCAGGTTGTAAAGAAAAACATAATTGAGATGAGTCCTACTGAACTCATCATAATGGCTACACAAAAATTAATGAAGGAGGGATCTACAGATAAAGGGATTATTGATCAATCTATCACTGTTTTATATAGACTAGTCCCAGATTGCAAATTTGACAATGAAGCAAGCCCATCTGGAAAGCTTAAGACAATTACTAAGCATATTTCAAAGGATTTTTTATCCTTGCAGCAGATTTCAAACCGACAAGCACTAGAGAGATCCACTCAGGCTAACAAAGCCGCATTTGATCAGGTGATTGAATCTGAGAAGGAGAAGATTGATGAAAAGTTGAAACTGATAGATAATTCTTTGAAGCAGTGTAAAAATATTTATAGGGTATGTTGTAACACATATATACTTAGAGTTAATGTGGATAAGAAGCTTAAGGAATTTCAAGAGAAAATTGCAAGCATAGCTAATTCTTTTGATGGATTGACTTCATTGACTACATCCATTGTGTTGGAAATTGACACTCATTGGATTCATTTTGTTATCATTGATGGCAACAAGATCTGATGGAAGTCATTAATCAGCACTAGGAAGCATATACCAACAAATACCGCCTTTGGAGCATTCAGGGCTACACCGACATCGACACCGACATCAATACTTCATTGGAGGCCGACATCAAGGAGGATTTACTTAATAAATCATTTTTAATTATTCTCAAGGCTAACATTGAATATGTTTGTAAATATATTGTAAGCCGACATAAGACATATCATTTGTAATAGGTATATAGGTCAGTCTGCTAGGTTATTTTTGTAACAAGGTGAGAGATGATATGTGTGGATATAGGAGAATATAGCAGAATTGTATGATGCGAAATATATGTATGAATATCATTTTGTATGCGAGTGTTATATCATGCAATGGTATGTAGATAGCTTGAAAATCATTCTTGGAGGAGAAGTAATACTAGTAAAGGGTTTATGAACCGATACAGAGCAAAGCTAGAACTGAAACTCTATTTGGCATAGAAGATGCATTCTTAAGTTCATTTTCAGTAATTAAATTTAGTAGAAAGCTTGTAGTCAGTGAGGCTCTTTAGTGATGAGCAGCATACTCTAGGCAGTGTGCCTTCTTGCATGTGTAGGCCCCTATTATATGTAATATCTTTTCATATGGCCAGTGAACTGATATTGTGGGTCACAAATCCCACCGTGGTTTTTCCTCATTGAGGTTTTCCACATATAAATTTTGTGTGTTATGGTGTTCATTTATGTGGATGGTTTATTTACTTCTTGTTATATGTTTATTTGTTTACCAGTTTATATATGCATGGTGTAAAAGGATAAAAATTGTTCATACCGGCAAAACACTAATTCACCACCCCCTTTCAGTGTTCTTGGCTCCCAACAATTGGTATCAGAGCTTGGTACCTTAGAAGAAGTTTAACAGCTTGAGGAAGATCTTGAAACCACAATATTTGAACATGGCTATGGAGAAGCAACTTGAGATGGCCGTTGAGGATTATGATGCTGAAAGGATGAAGAACTTGAAATTGCAAGAAGAATTGAATTCTACAAATAAATTCATTCTTATCCTGCAAGAAAGGTTATCATCTGCTCAAGCCAAGAGAAAAGAACTTTTGCAAAAACTAGATGATGAAGAGAATAATGGTCTTAAGGAATAATGTCAGAAGAGAAGAATTCTCTTAAGGAACAATGTCAGAAACTAAGTCAAGCAAACATGCTCATGAAGAATAAAATGCAAGATCTAACTATGAGGTTATCAAAAGATATTGAGGATAGAAAAAAGAAGGAAGATAATCTTGTTATATCTCTGAAGAACAAATTTGATGAATGTGGCAAATTGACTCATGAGAAAAATTTGTTGAGAACTGATTTGGCACACTCCCAGAAACAATGAACAAGAACTTGAAAGGCAAATAACTACTCTGAGAGATGATCTGACTACTACAAGTTAGTATAAAGAAAATTTTAGGATCGGTGCTACATAGTTGGATGACTTATTGAAAAGACAAAGACAAATTGATGATTCTAGAGGACTTGTATTTATACAAGGTGAAATCTCCGGTACTGCAAATGAAGATCAGACAACTGGTAAGCAGAACTTGTCAGAATAGAGGAAACCGATAAGGAAATCTAATGCTTATAAATTCAATGTTAGATGTTTTGTTTGCAATAAATTTGGGCATATGGATAAACAATGTATAAATAAAGCAAATCAAAACTACAATTTTGTTCCCGATCAATGCACAAACTGCAAGAAACATGGTCACAGATCAGAAGATTGCAGAATGAATGTTCAATGTCATGCATGTAGAAAGTTTGGATATTTTTCTAATCATTGTAGGTTAAGAAATGATATTGGATATGTCAAAGAAATTCAAAAGAACAATGTTACATGTTATGCATGCAACAAAATAGGTCATATTGCTAAGTATTGCAGAAGCAAGACTCAACCAGTTAATAATGATAAAGACAATGAGAAAAGAAAGTAGAAAGTAGATGAAATACAACAACATCACACCAAGAGATGAGATATAAAATCTGAAGAACCAAGTGGAGATGGATCTACACTGGTAACTCCACTGGTAGAATAGGGTATTCCTCCATCGATAAAAAATTCCACTAGTAACTGAGGCATAAGCCTTAGGGGTTGGCAAAATCATTGCTAAATTTTGCATAGTACCCTAGAAGATACTTAAGGAGATCTAAAAAGTTGTGTTCATCATGGATGAAGGTTCACTCGACACATGACTATGAAATTGACATCCATAGGGTTGTTGGTGAAGCATTTATTATAGAAAATTAGGGTTTTATTCATTGATAAAAGGGGGTAAGTGAATTCATTTTCACTCACCAAGAATTCAAGCATTCAGAATGAAGTAAAGGTGACTTAAGAGCAAGCAAAAGCATTTTGAAAGGATTCCGAGCAGTTATTTGAAGCACTCAATCTTCCACTAGCATTCACTTTTAGGTATTTGTCGAAATGGCATTTGGATCTTCAGCTCCTATTTTACTACAAATCCCATGATTGTCGAAGTCAAGGATAGGTTAAGGCTAATATTTAGGGAGGTTCCCAAAATTTCTAAAAAGGAAGACTCTGCGGGAGCATTTTCTAGGGTTCCTGATGGTGTAATATATGTTGAAGATGTGAGGGCATACATTCACTGTACCCTTGAGGATTTGGGCACAGAGGACATCAAAAGCATGTATCAATCCACAATACTGGGAGACTCCAGAACCATCAAATCATAATACAAAGCAATTGAGGATCTAGGGTTAACCGGTATTCTGCACATACTGGAATTCAAAGATGAGGTTATCAGATACATTCTGAGCAGGGTTCAAAACAAATTTATTTGGCTGGATAGGCCTTACATGATCACGAAGGAGGCTATTCAAGATGTCACTAGCTTACCCAGAGTTGGACAAGAACCTAGCAAGAAAATTTCCAACATAGAGGTCGAGAAACTCACCGGTGCTACACCTGATACCATATCAATGAGGGTAAGCACAATCACCGACATAGATATAAAGTTTGCAAGCATGATCATAGGTTACAAGGTAACTCAATCCAACTAATTGAATTCTGTTTCTAGTTCATGAATTCATGTTGCATATCAAATGTTGAGGAATAAAGTGAAGTATGATTTATGTGAATGGATGAGGAGTGAGTTTATGTTAAACCTTGGTAAGATTAAAGGAATCAAGAAAGGCACTTTTAGATATGGAAACATGATTGTTTGTTTAATGCTTTACTTCCTAAATGAGCTACCCGGTCTAGGGAAGAAGCATTTTGCTCATGACATACCAGTAGGTATGTGGATCAAGGTAGCAATCACCGGTCTTGGTACCGACAGAGATTAGAAAATTTGTGGGTATTTTAAGATATTTCAAAAAAACATGAGGCAAAGGGAGAGAATTTCAAGTAAAATTATGGAGAAGTATTCCACTGATATTTGTTTCATGGTAAAAAATAATGAAACTCTTATGGAAGTAGTTGAACCTAGGAAAATATGGATTACTAAGCTTGGATATGAGGTGGATGATAGCATTTTTAAACTCTATGCAAAGATGTTGTTAGATGTCCCATTAGATGATAAAATAGAGAATTTTGGTACAACAGGAGAGAAGGCTCTTGAAGTTTAAACCAGTTTTAATAGGAAGAGAAGAGAGAAGAAAATAGAGAAGATGTCTACATATGTACAAGATGTGATTTATAAGATAGACACTCAATTAGGTTCTAAATCCAAATAGGAAGCTAAACCAGCAGAGGTTGGTACTACAAAAGTGAAGAAGCCACAAGTTCACATTTCCCCTATCACTTATGATTCTGATTTTGAGGATAATGAACCTCTGGCTTTTAGAAGGGTACACAAGAAGAATGTAGTAAAACCACCGATAGAGTAGAAGGCAGAGCCTAGGAGGAGACTTGTTAGAAAGGCAACTAAGCCTACTGCACCTCCACCACCGGCAATGAAGCCTATGCAGAAGAGGAAACCAACCACACTGGCAACCACAAGCAAAAAGAAGAAGGGTGGTGATACTAGAACTGGTAAGACCACAATGACCTGTGTTGAGCTTATTGATGAAATTACAAAAGATGGAACATTGAAAAATATATCAAAGTATTATGAAGATTTAGAATTGAATGAGAAAAATGAATTAGAAGAGGCTATTTTGTTGTATATAGACATTTATAAGAAATCCTTAATTGAAATTTTGAAGGAGATACCTTTATCCTTGTATAATAAACTTGAGGCTAGGAGACTTGAAGCTGTCAAGAGGGATAGGGAGATAAAAAAAAGGTTGTACTTTTGGTATTATGTGGTGCTATAAATAATGAGGAAATGAAAAGATGTATTGACACTGCAAATAGGATAATATTTAGTAGCAAATCTTGGCAGATAAGCCTTATGATGGGGAGAGTAAATGAGGTGGTAAATGAGACAAGTAAGGGATGGACCAAATTCTTTCAGAAAAACCCAAACTTTCTCACATCTCAAGAAGAATTTTTAAGGGCAACAACTTCCACCATTCCTGACAAATCAAAAAGGAAAGGTATTTTGGGTTGTTCAACTCCAGTTTTGACACAACCGACAGTAAGTATAGATACTCAAACATAAATGGTATCTAAGGAGAGTGTACAGTCTGTACTAACACAGACCATTTTTTAGCAAGGCAATGTACAGGACACTAAAAATTTTGTGGATAATACTCCACTGATAGTAACCAACACTACACCAAGTGGCAAAGCCACCGGTGCAATAGAGGTTGAGATGGATAAGGTAAAAGCCACTGAGTCCATACTGACAGGTAAAATTGATTCCCCGACAAAGGTTTTGGCAATTGACACTTCTCAAGTTGAGAAGAAATCAATCTCTCAGTTGAGTCCAATTGAATTAATGATGATGGCTACTCAGAAATTACTGAAGGAAGGTACTATAGATAAAGGATTAATTGATCAATCAATCTTTGTTTTGCACAAATTATTGCCTGACTATCAGATTGAAGATGGAGAAATCCCTTCTAGTAAGCTCAAGACTCTAACAGAGCACATATCCAACAATTTTCAATCTTTGAGGGAGATTGCAGACCGATAGGCTTTGGACAATTTCACAGCAGCAAAACAAACAACTTTTGATCAGCTAATAGAAACATAGAATGAGAAAATTGAGGACAAACTTATTCCTATTGAGGTTTGTTTAAAATAATTTATAAATATCTACAGAGTGTGTTGTAACATAGAAAGTCTTACAGCTAATGTAGATAGCAAATTGAAGGATTTATATGATAAGATGACTAAAATTGCCAATTCTTTTGATGGATTGACTACACTGACCACATCTATTGATGGACAAATTTTGTCCTTAAAGGACCAAATTTTTTATTTTGAGAAGGAGAGAGATAAAATAATGCAAAGAGCAAGAAATCTAAGAGGATTGTTAGTTCCTAGACTAGATTCATTGGGTGTTCATAAGAAAGAGTGCATGGACATGATGGCTAAAACCACACTGACAGATATCCAAGAGAAGGAAACACTTGCCCACTTACTAAGTGGACTTGCATCTATTTCTTTTATTCTTTCAATTGTTTCACCAGTCTTTGGTATTAATGTCAAAGGGGCAGTATGCACATATGTGAAAAATATCAAAGAAAATATCAGTGAAAAATATCAGAGAAAAATATCATAGAAAAACATTGGAAGGATATCAGATGGAGTGTATTGCTCAGGGGGAGCATACGGATAGGGAATCATTTTTTCACATGAGTGTTGCCATCAATGCCAAAGGGGGAGATTGTTGGCAATTGGCACTCATTGGATTCATTTTTTTGTCATTTATGGCAACAAGATTTGATGAAAGTCATTGACCAACACTAGGAAGCATATACCGATAGATACCGGCTTTGTCAAATTCAGGGCTACACCGGCACCGACACCAACACTAGCATCAATACTTCATTGGAGGCCGACATCAAGGAGGATTTACTTAATAAATCATTTTGTAATTATTGTCAAGGCCGACATTGAATATCTTTGTAAATATATTGTAAGCCGACATAAGGCATATCATTTGTAATAGGTATATAGGTCAGTCTGCTAGGTTATTTTTGTAACAAGGTGAGAGATGATATGTGTGGATATAGGAGAATATAGTAGAGCTGTATGATGTAAAATATACGTATGAAGATCATTTTGTATGTGAGTGTTATATCATGCATTGATCTGTAGATAGCTTGGAAAGCATTCTTGGAGGAGAAGTAATACCGATAAAGGGTTTATGAACCGATACAGAGTAGAGCCAGAACCAAAACTCTATTTGGCATAGCAGATGCATTCTTGAGTTTATTTTTTAGTAATTTACTTTAGCAGAAAGCTTGTAGTTAGTGAGGCTCTTTATTGATGAGCACTATGCTCTAGGCAGTGTTCCTTCCTACATGTGTAGGTCCCTATTATATGTAATATCTTTTCATATGGCCAGTGAAATGATATTATGGGTCACAAATCCCACTGTGGTTTTCCACGTATAAATTTTGTGTGTTATGGTGTTCATTTATGTGGATGGTTTATTTACTTCTTGTTATATGTTTATTTATTTACCGGTTTATATATGCATGGTGTAAAAGGATTAAAAAAATCATACCAGCAGAACACTGATTCAGCCCCCCGCTCAGTGTTCTTGGATCCCAACACATTGATGGTCAAATTTTGGTTTTGGAAGCCCAAATTTCTGTTATTGAGAAAAAAAAGACAAAATCATAAGAAGAGCTAGAAGTCTTAGAAACTTGCTTAGTCCCCTGTTGGATTCACTCAATGCACATAAGAAGGAATGCATGGATATGGTTGGGAATCCCACACCAACAAAGCTAAATGAGAAAGAGTCCTTTTCACATATATTGAATGGACTTGTATCTATTTTTGACACTTTCAAATCTAGTTGGGATACTTATCTTGAGCTATTAGAGAAGGCATATCCAAAAAAATTCAAATTTGTTAAGCTCTGGTAAGATATTTTGTTGGCATTCTACACTCATATGAGAATAGTTGATGTTTTCATTGATGGAAACCAACTGGCAACCAACTTGGTGGAACCTAAAATTACAGGCAAAAACTTGATAATCGGATTACTCAGGTTGGACAATCAAAAAATTATTCTCAAAAAATTATTCTACAGGGAGTATATCTTACCCAAGAATATTTTTGCAATGTGATTATATTTTGCATATAAATGATTTAAAAATAAAATATATTTTTACAAAAGGGCAGGGAGAGGGAGTCGAACACTCAACCTCTCAACCTGACCTTCCTAACTACCCATACCTACCCTCCCTTTTTACCAATTGCTCTATTGTATTACTTGAAAATGTTTATTAGGGTAAATTACTATGCATAATAATTTGCAAATATTTCCACGAGATTTTAATTTATTAAAGTAATCTTGAAATGTGGAAATACATTTTGAAATATTTAAATAAATTATTTTTACCCTAAAACATTGGTAAAATATATATTAGGGTAAAATGTTATTTCATATAAATGGATCTTATTTTGAAAAATATGTTAAAAGGTGTGAAATGTACTAATGAATAAAATTGAATTTTGATATTGTTATTACCTTTTTTACTCTCTTGTAAATTATTTTTGCCCTTAATCACTAAATTAAATACTTTAGGGTGAATTTTATTTATTAAGAGATTAATTAAAGGATAAATATTTATTACAATGTTGTTTTATGTGCAGAAAGCTAAAATTCTTGGGCAAACATTAAAAGGGAGTATTCTTCATCCAAGATTACATTTTGACATTTTTTTGTGATATAATATTTCTAATTATTACTTGCAAAAGGCATTTTGATATTTATAGCATCTTGATATACTTATGCAAGTAGTATTTTTTTTTGCCTTTTAAGAAATTATAATTGTAATATTTTTTATCAAAAGAGAAAAATATGTGGTATTGGATGACCTAAATAGGGTTTGATATATTACTATGTCATTTTATATTCTCTTAATATTATTTTCACCCTAGGTAAATAATTTGAACATATTCATTAGGGTGAGTCATTTAATGCTTGATTGCTTTTTGCAAATGTTATTTCATATGATATAATATTTCCCACCCAAATTAAAGATTACCAAAAGGTGAGAAAGTATTGTAACATTATCTGAAGGGAAGTATTTTCTTTTACTTACTATACAAAATCTTTAACCTTATGTTATTTAATAAAAACTATTATTGGAATAAATATTTACAAGTTTTTAATACTTTGATTTAAGTGAATTATTGTAAATAAGTATTTTACATAGGGTAAAATGATTATTGCCTAATCTAAAGTGGAATATATTTAATCTTTAATTAATAAGGGATTTGATTGGTTTATTTTATGTGCAGGAGATATTGAATATTTACAGGAAGTATTATCAAAGCGAAGGATAAAGGATATATTATTAAAGCTTTATTTAGTGTGTATTTTAGGGATTCAAATGTAATTATCTCTGTAAACCAAAGGGTGTGTCCTTTGAAAAACAACTGTCTGTAACTCCCTCCTGTATGTGAAAGGGTGTGTCCTTTCACATATGTCTTTTGGATCAGGTATTTATAGGGAGTCTTTTTCAATTAAAAAAAAGGAGGGAGACAATTCACAATCTATCAGACTACCAGTAGGGGCTATGGGATGTCTGTATTGGAGAAATCTGTAGGAATGGAAGTATCATTTTGAGCAATCACTGTGTAATGGAGTATCTATAAGTGTAGCTATTGTATGCATTCACTCTCCAAAAATTAATATACAAGATTCATTGTTTCAATTCTAGAATTTGTGTATACTTTTGTGTTGATGAATTTCATTTTGTCCTCTTGATAAATCTGATAAAGGGTTTAATATAGTGTGCCACCACAAGTTGTTATAATTGAATATAAGATTTGCTTCTTCATGTTCTTATAGCACTTAATGGAACCTCTGTATTGATAGTCTTGTGTTACAAGTTGCCTAAAAACTGTCTCAAGAGTTTAATTGAATTATTTATCCACAAAGTATCGTGCATATTCCTGGATAGAGGCACTAATCTGTTACTTATTTCTGAGATTTTGATTTGTATGCATAAGGTCCTTACAGAGAAACATTCTTCCATATCCTATTTGAACTAATCCTTGCAGATTTCATTCAAGTCCTGAAAGCATTTCATTTTCAATATACAATATCTTTAACATACACTTTTATTCATATTCAGTTTTCAGTTTTCAAAGTATTCAGCTAAAGCACATGATATAGCATAGTTGTAGAACACTAATTTTCCAGTTGTGTAAACTTTCTTAGAGGCTTAAATCCACATTTAAATAACTCTTTTGTGCTTGAGAGGGAAGGGTACACCTACCTAGGTCTTATGGAGCCTGAAGTGTGGAGGAATTTGGTCTTCGACCATCCCTGTTCGTTGGCCAAGGCTGATTGGATTTCCTAAGGAGTTGGCAAGTCTTTGGGTTTTCCAATCTATAGTTTTGGGCACCAACACAACTGAAATATAGGTTTCTACATGCATCGACATCACAAACTTCATGCACCGATAGACACCGGCACCGACAGGTGCTTACACCAGCATTTAGATTACATCAACAACAAATCATATCGTCACTGAGGCCAACATGGGATGAAATTTTGTTTATTATAATATAATTATCTTTTGTAAGTTGACTTGTCATATTGTAAAAGACTCATATATATGAGATCATATAGGTCATTTTGTAATGATATGTATGGTAGAAGATAGTTGTTTAGTGGCAGTGAAGGTTTTTGGTTAAGGTATCTATCTGAGCTTAAACCAGTACTAAACCTGGCATTTGAGATGTTGTTTTGAGAAGTACATTGTATTGGATTTAATTATCCATTTTGTAGTCGGTGAGGCTCTTCATTGAGCAGTGAGCTCTAGGCTAGTGGCCTCCCTACATGTGTAGGCCCCTATTGTAAGTAGTATTTATTTATTGGCTAGTGAGTAAATATTGTGGGGCACAAATCCCACTGAGGTTTTTCCCACACCGGGTTTCCTCGTTAAATATCTTGTGTTATGGTGTGTTTCTATGTTGTCTCTGTTATTTATGTTTACTGCATTAATTATTGTTTACCGGTACATTATTTTGGGTTGCAAAGTTATAAATAAGTTTAAATATTCATTCAATCGGTTTAGACACTGATTCACCCCCCCTCTCGGTGTCTTTGGGACTATCATTGAATCTAACAATTGGTATCAAAGCCTGGTCCTCTATTTGCAAAAGCCTAATAGCTTGAGGAATATTCTGAAACCGATACAGATGTAGAACTTAAGAAAATAGTTGGAAAGAGCTCTTGAAGATTTTGATGCAGAAAAATTGAAGAATATCAAACTTGAAGATGATCTGAGGACTGCTAAGGAATTCATTAAAGGACTTCAGGAGAACCTGGTTATAGTACAAAATAAGAGAAAGGAACTTCATGAGAAAATGCAGAATGATGATGATGATGATGATGAAAAGGAAACTCTTAGAGACATTGCAAATAAGTTAAGGCAAGAGAACAGTAATATGAAGAATAAAATGAAAGATATGACTCTGAGGTTATGTAAGGATATTGAAGATAGGAAGAAGAATGAAGAATACTTGACTAGGAGACTTAATGATGCAGGAAATGAAAATCTGAGACTCAGTCATGAAATTGATATGCTAAAGACAAATCTGATTCACATGCAACATGATAAAGATGAGCTTGCGAGACAAGTTGGAATTATGGAAAATGAGTTGATCACTGCAAATGAACACAAAGACAAAATCAATAAAAGTTCAGAAAGGCTTGATGACATGCTGAAAAGATAAAAACCTAATGGAGATACAATTGGACTTGGATTTGAAATTGGAGAAAGTTCTAGTACTGCAAATAATCAAGATCAAAACAAATCGGTAAGACAACCTAATGCTTATAAATTTAATGGGAAATGTTTCAATTACAACAAATATGGTCATAGAGAAAATTAGTGTAGATTTAGAAATAATCAGAATACAAACTCACCCACCGGTCAATGTTCCAAATGTAACAAAGTTGGTCATAATTCAAAAAATTGTAGAATGAATGTGAAATGCTATGTTTGTGGTAGATTTGGGCATTTATCTAATCAATGCAGATCACAAACCGGTCAAGGATATGGAAAAGCTATTCAAGGGAATAATGTAACTTGTTATGCATGTAATAAGATTGGACATATTGCAAAATTTTGTAGAAGCAAGACTATACCGGCAAACAATAAAGGATCTAGTATGAAGGGAAAAGAAAAGGTAAATGAAATAAAGCAAGATTTTTCAAAATAGTGGATTAAGAAGGCAGATCAAGAAGCTGATGAATCTATCTCTACACCTGTAGAATAGAGTAACCCTCCACCAGTAGGAGATTCTTCATCTAACTAAGGAATAATCCTTAGGGGGTATTGCAACAAATTGAAAATCATGCATTTTTCCCTAGGTTGATGGTCAGAAGATACATTTCTTCTTTAGCGGCAGATGTGTTAAGTTTTGACTTAACTGATGAGCATTTAATGCGGTTTTAAAGAACCTTTTTTGGCTATAAAGCATTGGAAAACCCTCATTTTGACTCACAAGGAATTCAAACAATTAGAGAGCATGAAACTAAGCAAGGGCATCCTGTTGAATACTAAGAGGGGGGGTGAATTAGTATGCCAAAAATATTTGCACTTAAACACTTTGCAAGACTAATAGTAAACTGGTAAAACAATTTAGTAGACAAACTGATTAACACACATGCAAACCAAATAGCTAATAATGCATTCACCCACAAAAGCACAAACACCATAACACAAGAGATTTTGACATGGAAACCCAAATGGGAAAAACCACAGTGAGATGGAACTCACAAGTAACTATCTGCAGAATGGGAACCAGACCGGTTAAGGTCTTACAATGTTCTTTACCAGAACAGATCCTGTTAGGAATCTCAATCTCTATTAGGAGATAAGTCCGGTTAAAGACTACCTTGCTAGAGGATTTTAGATCCACATATGTGAACCACCTTGTTAGAGGATTTACAAAAGGCTTTTGGGCCTACCCGGTTAAGGGATATAGACTTGTCAAAGATGTGAGTAATCAACAAGTGATTGATCTAGCTAATTACATAGATTGCTTGATTAGATCCTTGATAGCTCATTCCTAATGCATTCCAACATTACTTTAGTCTTTTACACATTCATATTCTCTTCAACTCCTAAACCACCTTAAACCCTATCAACAACATTAACTTTTCACAACAACAACCTAAAACCCTAGACATGATGTCCTTATAAAGGAATCTGATTTCATGTCGGTCCAATAGGATTACAATCCAATTCCCTAGGTTCAATGAACCTAGACATACTTGGTAACATGACACAAAAAGCACTGTTAAAGTGTTGGCACCATCAAACAATCAGTGGATGGTAACTCATCACAAAATGCCGGTTGGTAACTCATCACAGAGTATTACCGGTTCATACAAAATGCCGGTTGCCAATTTGACAAAATGAAAACTGGGAAGTATGTGTTCTGCCACTTTGATCCTTCGTACTGCTTGAGATCCTTGAATTGCTTGGGGTTAACATGTCACTTCAGACCGGTAAACACATTCTGCAAAACACCAATAGTCTAATGACTATAATACAACATACGGATTGCAACATATTCTGGTTGAGCTTAGGCTCATACATATAAAGAAGATCTCAATGCAAGTGTGTGTCCATCAATGACAATCACATCATAAACATAAAAAATGCCAACAATCTCCCCCTTTGGCATTGATGGCAACACTTAGGAAAATAAAATTTTGACATCTAAGTGTTTTACAACAAAATCATGCCATTAGAAAAATTGCTCCCCCTAAGCATATACACTATCCCTTTAACAATACAATGTATAACTATTTTGCACATAGAGATATTAGAGCATACATAAAAATTTTAAATACCAGATACTTCTCCCTCTTAGAATACTTCTCCCCCTTTGCCAACAATGACAAAGTACGGCTGAACAACCCCTGTTTCCATTTGGTATTAAAATAATAAAATTTTATGACAGTAAGGAATAAAACTTGTCAAAAATAGATTTAAAGTCCTGCAAGAATTGTTTCATAGATAAAGAGTAGGACTCAAGTAGGGAGGTGGCTAATTCTTTCTTTGTCTGCATCTGGGAGACCTATTCTTCCATGGCGTCAATTGTGCTCATCTCCTATGTCACTGTTAAGGCATCTAGATTTAGATAGCACTTCTAAAGAATTTGTAGACGTGGGAGTAGAACCAGTTGTAGCTCCTGCAAATCTCAAGATTGGGTGCTGATCTCATGCTCCATTTTTGTTGTTTGGATGTGAAACCGATGAATGGTTTGCCCATAGGCTATAAAGGAGTCATAAGGTAGCTTGAATGTGCTCATGTAGGACTACAAGTCAGATTGAAGTTTTTGCTTATGTGCAAGCACATCATCACAGAATAGATGGGGTTGGCAAATCTTGCTGAGTAGAAGATTCCCCTCATCTAGAGCGTCCCTTATATTCTTTTGTGCTTTTTGGAGTTCAGTCCGGAGCCCATTTAACTTCTTCACCAGAGTAGTGTTTAGAGCCTTTTGATGCTCTTTCTTAGCATTTGCCTCTGCTACCTCTTCTAAGCTTTGCAATTGATCATCTACTACTGTGCATAGGAGCTTTAGTTGTGCCAATAATGAGTCGGTACTGGGGAGGTTTGTACTGGGTAACAAACTGGTAAGAGTGTCCACCGCAGCTTGGATCGCATCTTCCTCCTTCTTCCTCCTTAACACCTCAAGGCATTCTTGAGCAACCTTGATGCTCTGCAGTAGCTCTATTTCACTTGTAGACTGGAGGTCAATAGGACTGGTAAGGTCAGCCAGTTTGGCTTGACTACCGGTTGCCTTAGGTGTCTCCATCTACGTGCTTTTTTCTGCTTCTCCTGCCTTGTCTTCCTCTATTTTCTTCTTTGCCGCTTCTCTTCTCTTTTCCTTTTCCTTCTCTTCCTCTTCCTTCTTCATTTTCTCTATTTCCTTCCGCTTCTCCTCTTCCTTATCTTCCTCTTCCTTCTTCTTTACTACTTCCTTTTGCTTCTCTTCTTCCTTTCTCTTTTTCTCATCTTCTTCCTCTTTCTTCTTCCTTGCATCTTCTTGTTTCTTTTTCTCTTCTTCCTCTTCTTTTATTTTCTTTTCTTCTTCTTTTCTCTTTTCTTCCTATTTCTATTTCTCCTCATCTTATTCCTTTTTCTTTTTCTCCACTTCATCCTTCTTCTTCTTCTCCTCTTCATCTTTCTTCTTCTTCTCCGCTTCATCTTTCTTCTCCTCTACTTGCTTCTTCGCTTCCTCCTTTTTGTCCTCTGTTTCCTTTTGCTTTATTTCCTGTTCAACTTGTCCTGTTGCTTCCAATGGTGTACCCTGAGCAATGTCTTCTCCATTCAGAGCATCAACATCAATAGTGTCAATCAGTTTAGTAACTGGATTTCCTTCATCATCAAAAGCTTCATCTAGTTTTGTTATTATTGGTTCTTGCTTAGCCTTCCGGTTGGCTTTAGCCACTTGATGCATTTTCAGAGCTTCTAGAGCAAGGGTGTGTGTATTCTTGAGAACTTATTTACCCTTCCCTTCAAGTAACAGGAGTCTTCTTCTTCTCATGAAGAAGAGGCCTTTGTATTTGTTCATTACTTCAAATAGTTCTGAGTTTGATACATCAGGAAAGTGTTCAGAAAAAACTTTCTCTCTCATTTCCTGTTCCTACTCTATGGCAATGCCCCATTTATTGTCTAAGGACTTATACAAAGAATCCAGTGTCTCAACTCTAATTTTTGAAGGCGACCGGTCATTTATACATAAATATTGAATAATTTCTTTTTCTACCGCTTCCTTTTCATCATCATTAAAGTTATCAAAACAATCAATCAAATCATTCAACACTTTTCTCCTAATTTTTTTGATGGTTCTTTGACAATGTGTCAAAGGTTTGTAGGAGGAGATGTCAATATTTACCGGTGCCGATGATGTTGGTTCATTCTTTGTCTTTTTCTTTGCTTGACGTGTCTTCTTTGGTTTTTCCTCAGACACAGTTTCTTCTGAGTCTAGAGAGGTATTCCTTGTCTTCCTCTTTCTCTCGAACACTTTATCAGGTGTCGCTTAAGGTTTCTTTTTAGCCAGTGACCGCTTGGTCACTGCAGGATTGGCTGTAGTAGCTAGTGTCGATGTTGAAGGCACTGTTTTTACCTTCTTCACTAAAGGTTCTTTTCTTTTCTTTGCTGAGGGTTCCTCAATCAGTGTTATCCTTTCTAGGTAGGTGCTGGTTATTTTTACCTTTGGATCAAGCGGTGAGGCAATAAGAGTAGAGCCATATCCTTCCAGCATATCATTCATTACCTCATAGCCCATAGGTTCCACTTCCTCTTGTCTGAGATCAACAGCCTCCATTATGCATTGATCCTCTTTGATGGTGAAACAGATATTATCTTCATATTTCTTGACAATATCACCTGATATTCTCACCCTCTGACTCATTTTGCATCTAAACTCATCAAAGTACTTGTTCAAAACTTCAGGGTAACTGGTTCCAACTACTTGAATGCTTTCCTTGATTTTCTTGGTTACCGGTTGGTCAGCAGACTACTAGACATCACCTACTCCTGGAAAATAGCCTTGGAAGTAAAAGAATAGCCCAACCAGTAGTTGTCCAAACTTGAATCTCAATGCATTATCCTGTTTAATTGATTTCAGATTCAATAGGAGTTGCCTTTGCATCCTGGTGCATAGGTCAAATTATGCATCCTCCTTGATCATCCGGTAAGCGGCATTTACCGCTGTAGCAGGTACAAAGTTAATTCTGCTAGCTAAGAATGTCTGGTATCCAATTAACATACATGCATATTTCACCAGATTGTCCTTGATAGAATTGATGGTCATACCTCATGAGTCACTCACTGAACCGGTGAGCTTGGACATTTCATTTTTGCTTACCATCCTTAGGGTTGGCACTTCCCCTGTATTATAGAAACTGGTGATGGCATGAATTGCTTGTGGTGTTATATCATGCGTTCTTTCTAGGTACATCTTGTCACCATGAACTCTGCTTAGAATGATCCTAATGTGATCATCTGTGAAGTCCTCTAGGAAATAAATAGCATTGTGGAGCTTCTTCTTCTCCAAGATACTATACTCTGGTTTGATCTTTTTATCTTGTCCACAGAACAAACCTAGCTGCAAGTGAATTGCTAGAGACCCTAGGTCTTCTATTTTGCAATCTATGTAATATGAGATTCCCTCTTCTACTATCACACCAGCTGGAACTTGTGATAGGGCATTATATCTAGACTTGCATTGAATAAAGCTTGCTAAATCTACAGATGTTCTAGAGCTAGTATGGGATGCAGAAGCCATGATAGAAACTGAAAAACTCAAAAAATTCCTTTCAAAAAATGTGAATTTAGGGCTTTCAAATTCTTCTCCTCCTCACACTCCGTCAGTTGCAAAATCACCGCTTTGCATTCTTCACTTAGCCATTTGCAATTTGAATTTGAATCTCCTTCAAGGTTTCTTAAATTCTCAGAATCGTAGCACAAATTGCTTTGTCATTGCTCTGCACTTGAAAACCTCCTTCTCTTCGAAAACTGATAGTGAGAAATGATTTTGAAAAAAAAATCCTTTTAAATATATTCCTCACCTACCGCAATTAATGCTCCACCATTAGGGCATAAACCCTAATTTGCCTTTTACCATTTTTGGTCTTCCGCCTATTGACAGGTATCGCATACTGGTTAAGGTCTTTTACCGGTGTAAACTGAGGGTTCAAAAAATTTCACCGTTTTCTCCCCCTAAGCTTTTCTGAAGCTTAGTTTGTCGGTTTCGTGATTTCCACACTAGGTGCAAAAACCGGTTCCTCTTGTAATACCATTGGTTTCTTCTTCCAGGTTTTGTTCATGTCTGCTTGAACAGTGTCAACATCAATGTTTCCTTCTGGAGTGACTAGTATATCATTAGATATGTTCTTTCTTGACCTATAGAATCTAGCAATGTGACCCGATTTGTTGTAGTGATAATAGACCAATCCAGGTTCTCTCCAAGGTCCATTATTCATGTTGCAATTCTTCCTTCTACATGTTGCAGTAGTGTGATCATGACCATGACAAACCATACAATTTCTCTCCATCTGGTTGCCGCTTGATAGCCACCGCTTCTTGGCTGATGATTGAAGGCACTAGACCGGTTGAGATTCCAGTTCATAAAAGGTTCAGGACCAACTCCTTGGGTCCTCTGAGGATATCTACCAATGTTGTTCATAACTGACCTGCATTCAGATGCTCTATACCCATACTTGTTGCATGCATAACAGTTACCATTGAATCTATAGGATCTAGGCTTATCATTTAGGAAATTAGGAAAATTGTTGTAAGCCTTACTCCTACACACATTTGTAGTATGTCCTTCTTTAAGATAGTTAAAGAAAATAGGTTTAAACATTTGCTTACCTTTATCCTTTGATGTCAATTGTTTCTTTGATGTTCCAACATTTGTATCAAAGGTCTCACCTTCCTCATGACCGGAATAACCAAGTCCATTGGTATTCTTTGTCGGTTTGGCAGATTCAAGCTTTTGCTCTAGCTTGACAGTACTCTTGTTGAACTTAACAAGTATTTCCTTTGACTCAGAGAGTTCTTTGGAAATAGCATCATTTGTTTCTATCAGGTTTTCATTCTCAAAGATAGCAATGTTCAGTTCTCCTTGAATGTCTTCCTTTTCCACTTTGCTCGCATGGAGTTGAGCAGTTAGGGCACTGATCTCTTGTTTTAGCTTGGAGATTTCATGATCCTTGTCTTTGACCAGATCTTCAGCTTTCCTTTGGTTCTCAAGTTCTTGTCACATTCGTATAGTCAGTCCTTCCAATTCTTTTCTCAGGTTGGAATTGGATTCATTTAGCTTTTCTACTTCTTGAATCAGGGCTTCCATGTTCCCTTCATCAGAGGAACTATTTTCAGATAGCTCCATCATCTTTTCTGCATGTTCTCTCCTTTTTGCTTGAGATGCCTTGTATTTGACCATAAGATCATCATAGGCTTGCTCAGACTGAGTGAGCCGATGAGTAAGTTCCCTTAATGTGTATTCCCCCATATCTCTTTCCAAGTGGTTAAACTTATAGAAAGGTTGGCTCTGATACAAATTGTTGAATACTAAGAGGGGGGGTGAATTAGTAAGCCAAAAATCTTTGCACTTAAACACTTTGCAAGACTAACAGTAAACCGGTAAAACAGTTTAGCAGACAAACCAATTAACCCACATGCAAACCAAATAGTTAATAATGCATTCACCCACAAAAGCACAAACACCATAACACAAGATATTTTGACGTGGAAACCCAAATGGGAAAAACCACAGTGAGATGGAACTCACAAGTAACTATTTGTAGAATAGGAACCAAACTGGTTAAGGTCTTACAATGTTCTTTACTAGAATAGATCCTGTTAGGAATCTCAATCTCTATTAGGAGATAAGTTCGGTTAAAGACTACCTTGCTAGAGGATTTTAGATCCACAGATGTGAACCACCTTGTTAGAGGATTTACAAAAGGCTTTTGGGCCTACCTGGTTAAGGGCTACAGACTTGTCAAAGATGTGAGTAATCAACAAGTGATTTATCTAGCGAATTGCATAGATTGCTTGATTAGATCCTTGGTAGCTCATTCCTAATGCATTCCAGCATTACTTCAGTCTTCTACACATTCATATTCTCTTCAACTCCTGAACCACCTTAAACCCTAGCAACAACATTAACTTTTCGCAACAACAACCTAAAACCCTAGACATGATGTCCTTATAAAGGAATCTGATTTCATGTCGGTCCAATAGGATTACAATCCAATTCCCTAGGTTCAATGAACCTAGACATACTTGGTAACATGACACAAAAAGCATCGTTAAAGTGTCGACACCATCAAACAATCGGTGGATGGTAACTCATCACAAAATGCCAGTTGGTAACTCATCACAGAGTATTACCGGTTCATACAAAATGTTGGTTCAGGCAAAATGTCAGTTGCCAGTTTGACAAAATGAAGACTAGGAAGTATGTGTTATGCCACTTTGATCCTTTGTACCACTTGAGATCCTCGAACTGCTTGGAGTTAACATGCCGCTTCAGACTGGTAAACACATTCTGCAAAACACTAATAGTCTGATGACTATAATACAACATATCGGTTGCAACATATTCTGGTTGAGCTTAGGCTCATACATATAGAGAAGATCTCAATGTAAGTGTGTGTCCATCAATGACAATCACATCATAAACATAAAAAATGCCAACACATCCTAAGGTGAAGCTGCCAAGTGATTTTTAGGCATTCAGAGAACTTCAGTTAAGAGGTATTTATCAAAATGGCAACCTCATCTTCTATTCTTGAGTTTATTGCAAAACCTATCATTGTTGAAAACATCAAATGCCCTAGACCCGTGTTTAAGATTATCCCCGAGATTGCAAAGTAGGATGATTCTGTCAGAGCTTTTTCAAAAATTCTGAAGGGTGTAGCATTTGTAGAAGACCCTAGAATCTACATACATTGCAACATAGAAAACCTAGGGATTGAGGATTTGAAGAAAATGTTTAATGAGGTTATTACCGATGAAAAAGGCATGATTAAACCTGAACATAAGATTGTGGAAGACTTAGGTTTTTTAGAAATACTGAACATTCTTGAATTTTCAAAGGAAATTGTAAGACTTGTATTGAGTAGAGTCCATGGAGAGTTCATGTGGTTAGAGTCAGTTTGCAAGATAACCAAGGAAGCAATTAAGGCAGTCACTGGTTTACCTTCAACCGGTAGTAGACCCAATAAAACCAAGAAAATACCAAACAAGAGTGTGACAAGCTTAACCGGAGCCACATCTGATAGCAGATCACTCAGAGTCAATGATGTCAAGGATATAAATGTGAGATATGTTAGTATGATACTTGGATATAAAGCAACACATGCCAATAGACTGAATTTGGTTTCTACCCTTTGTATTCACAGTGCATATGAGATGGTGAACAATAATGCTAAGATAGATGTTTGTGAATGGCTTAAAGATGAACTAATTGACAATTTAAAGAAGATTAAGGGAGATAAGAAAGGTACTTTCCATTTTGGGAACTTACTAGTATGCTTAATGATATACTTTACCAAAGAGATACCCGACATAGGTCACAAGGATTTTGGTTATGACATCTCAGTAGGAAAATAGATATAGGAAGCTTTCACCGGTATGGGCACTGACTATGATAAGAACATTATAGATTACTTCAAAACATTTCAAACTAAGATGAGAGCAAGAGAGATGTTACCATAGAGCATAGTTGATAAATATGATAAGCAAATCTATTTTGTCATTAAGCAAGATGAGACTTGGATGGAAGCAGTAAGCCCTAGAACTATTTGGGTTACTGAGATGGGTTATGAGGTAGACCTACCTATTATGGAAACATATGCAAAAGCCCTACTTGATGCACCTAGGGAGCCATCTGAAGGAATATTTGGTAATGCAGAAACTATTGCAAGTAATGTATCTATGCAGAAAGAAAGGAAGAAAAGAGACAATTTTATTAGAGATGCCTCTAAGAAGGCCAGTGAAATTAAGGAAAATGCCATGAATATCAGTGGTATATCTACTACTGAGCTTAAAGGACTGCAATCAGAAGCACATGTTTCACCAATTGTAACATCTTCTGATATTGATAGTGGCAAGGCTGCTGAGTTTAAGAGAGTGGAAAGGAAAAGGAAAACCCCACCAGTACCTTCTCCTCCTCCTAAGAAAACAAGGACACTAAGGAAAAAGCAACAGGCAATTAGGGAACCTCAAAAGAAGCTTACACCAAAGAAGAAACAGACACCGATTAGCCCTACACTAGATGATGTACTAAATGAGATTACCCAGGAAGGTAATCTGGTAAATGTAAATAAATGGTATAATTTTTTTAAGGATTTTGACAAACAAAATATTGAAGAAAGCATTATTTTACATTTGGATATCTACAAGAAAGTTTTGATAGAAGTAATTGATGATTTATCTAACGATTTATACATGAGATTAGAAGCTAAAAGGATATATGTGATGGAACTGGATAAGAAGTTGAAAGTTGAAGCACTCTTGGCTGTACATCTGGTAAACTCTAAGGAAGAGATAAATGAGCTTATATCTAAAGAAAACCGGTCAGTATTTTTTAGTGGACACATGCAAGTAAGCCTGATGGCTAAAAGGGTTAAGGAAATTGTAGATGAGACTGCAGATAAATGGGACATATTTTTGTTGAGAAGGAAAAGCAAGAGGAAAGAAACAGACTGAAAGTGGAAAAGACATTCAAGGTATATCAAAAAGATAAGGGAAAAGGTAAAGTAGGTGGTGTACCTACTATAAAATTAATAGATAACATCCCTCCACTGGCTTAGGACACCCCTACATTAACTTCAACATCACCGGTACATACAACTAATCCATCGGATATGGCTACTAAAGGAATAACTCATGATGATACTAACCTAGAGTCTGAGATACTTTTTACCATGAATGTAGGTACACAAGATATAAACATTGGTGTGGACAAAGAAACTGTAGATGTTAAGGCAAATGATGTCAAAGACAACAAGATCTCTGAGATACCGGCACACACTGTAGACTCTCAGGAGACTAAGATACCAACACAAACTGTTGATTCTCATAACACTGAGATACTGGCCCAAGAAGAGAAACCGGTAACTAAGAAACCTACAAAGGATAAGACAACTAACACAGCGCAATCAGAATCAGAGAAACTGACAGTTGTACAGACTGAGAAACAATCTAAGGTAGACGTTCATGTTGAATCTGGGAAACTGATAGTTGCAGAGGTGCTTAATCAAACTAAGAAACCATCAAAGGCAGAGGCACATACACAGACAGATCCACCAGAAGAAAATGTAAGTAAAGTGGATGCACTTGATGGAAATAAAGAGGATATAGTGAAGGTAATTGGACAAACATCTGTTGAGAAGAAACCCATAGTAGAACCGAGCACATCTACATGTGAATTCAGACCTACTAACATAACAAAGGTTCTATTGGATTCCATCAAGAGGCTAATAGATTGCAATGCCTTAGAATTTAAGGCAATTGATAACAGATTACCTATCCTAGAGATGATTGCACCTAATTGTCAGATAGAGCAGATTAATGATTCTTTAGGTAAATTGGACACATTGTCCAAATTCATTGCTGATAATCCCATAACTCTGGAAAAGTTGAATGAGGATACCATTAAGGAGAGAGTTGACAAAGAGAAAAATACATTCTTTGAGAACACTATAAAGAAATGTACCAATCACTTGGACACACTTTTACCAGTACTTAATTCTACAATTTTGGAGTTTAAGGAGTTATATAGAGAAGTATGTAAACCTCACTATTTGACAGAGGACATTGATGAGGAGATTAAGAAGACACAAAAAGAAATTGATGACATTGTGGATAATATGACAGGTTCATCTGAACTTATCTCAATTTTTGAGTAGGAAATGGCAGTTTTTTAGGAGAAGTTGGAGAAACTTGAGAAAGAAAAGGCAAGAATAAGGTCTAAAGCCCGGGAACTAAAGTATAAACTTGGTCCAAGGTTAGATAGTCTGATTACTCAAAGAGCTGAAATGACTAAGGTAACAATTACTAGAGAATGATCACCAGAACAACACATGCACTATCTCACTGGTATGATCTAGCAGACTGAGGCAACTCTAACTGACAACAACAAGTTTATGCAGAGTTTGAATCTAGTTTTGGCGGACATTTTTTAGATAGTAACCAACTGGTTACAGACCTTGAGGTAGCATTTTTGTGTACTCTTTTGATTATTTATGGCATCCTTTGTCATTGATTTCAAAGGGGGAGTAGTAGAGAGAAAAATGCATGTACAAAGGAGATCACTTGCTCAGGGGGAGCACATATTTTTGGATTTCAGATTTGGGATAGCAGTTTTGATTTTTCTCATGAGTGTTGCCATCAATGCCAAAGGGGGAGATTGTTGGCATTCTACACTCATATGATAATGTTTGATGTTGTCATTGATGGAAACCAACTGGCAACCAACCAGCAATAGGTTTCTACATGCACCGACATCACAAACTTCATGCACCGGCAGACACTGGCACTGACAGGCGCTTACACTAGCATTTAGATTACATGGGCAACAACTCATACTGGCACTCAGGCCGACATGGGATGAACTTTTGTTTATTGTAATATAATTATCTTTTGTAAGCCGACTTGGTATATTGTAAAAGACTCATATATATGAGATCTTATAGATTATTTTGTAATGATATGTATGGTAGAAGATAGTTGTTCAGTGGCAGCGAAGGTTTTTGGTTAAGGTATCTATCTGAGCTTAAACTGGTACTGAACCTGGCATTTGAGATGTTGTTTTGAGCTATACATTGTACTGGATTTAGTTATCCATTTTGTAGTCAGTGAGACTCTTCATTGATTAGTGAGCTCTAGGCTGTTGGCCTCCCTACATGTGCAGGCCCCTATTGTAAGTAGTATTTATTCATTGGCCAGTGAGTAAATATTGTGGGTCACAAATCCCACTGAGGTTTTTCCCACACCGGGTTTCCTTGTTAAATATCTTGTGTTATGGTGTGTTTCTATGTTGTCTCTGTTATTTGTGTTTACTGCATTAATTCTTGTTTACCGGTACACTGTTTTGGGTTGCAAAGTTATAAATAAGTTTAAATATTCATTCAACTAGTTAGACACTAATTCACCCCCACCCCCCCCCTCAGTGTCTTTCGGACTGTCATTGAATCTAACATATTTTGGGATATTCAATGTAAAGTTTTGGATCTTTGACATTCTTTTGAAATTTTGATGGCATTGATGTCAAAGGGGGAGTGATATAGATGTGAAAAAGAAAAGAGGAGTTGTATACATTAAGGGGAGACATGGACTATGGAGTATTTTGCATTGATGAGTATTCAACTTAGGGGGAGTAGGTAGGATGAAACTGGCAAATGAAACCTTGACCATTTTTCACCTGAGTGTTGCCATCAATGTTAGGGGGAGATTGTTGGCAATTGACACTCAATTGGTTGGTTTCACTATGTTTTCATTGATGGCAACATGATATTTTGTTCTGGCTTCATGTTTTGGTTCAGTTGTGTACCGACAGACACTTCACAGACACTACACTAGCATTGGCATCGACACTAGTGGATAGAAGGATTTCTTTGGTTACCGACAATACAAGTTGACATGTTTTAGAATATGGTTATTGGTATTGGAGGCCGACATCTCTTTGATCCGGCATTGGAAATTATTTTTGATATTCATGCATTTATGTTATCTAGCCGACATGTAATTTGACATTATAATAATCTTTGTAAGCCGACATAAGGCATGATAAGTTGAATAGGGTATATAGGTTAGTTGAATTAGATCATTTTGATATAGATATGGTGATGGAAGAGTGGATCTGATATAATACAAAATATATTAGAGAGATTATGTATTTGAGGATATTTATGTAAGGGTTATTCCAGCAAAGGGTTTAGGGTTTCAGACCAGAACAGACAAAGCTTAATCAGAACTATATTCTGGCATTATAAATTCTATCTTTTGAAGTTCAACACTTCTTTGGATTGTAATCTAGATTTATATGTAGTCAATGAGGCTCCTTTTGTGATTGAGCAGTGTGCTCTAGGTTGTAAGCCTTCCTGCAAGTGGAGGCCCCTTATATTTTGTAATATCTCTTCATATGGCTAGTGGATTGATATTGTGGGCCACAAATCCCACTATGGTTTTTCCTCTTTGAGGTTTTCCACGCATAATTCTGTGTTATGGTTCTCATTTATGTGATTGGCTTATTGGTTGCTTTACTTCTTTCAATTTTATATGTACCGGTATACTGATTGGTATATGCATGTTTTAATAAGGCTAAAATTGAACTTTCTGGTATAACACTGATTCACCCCCCCTCTTAGTGTTATTGGATTCTAACAATATACATTATATATATACATATATAAATATATATATGTATATATGTATGTATATATACATATATAAATAAATAAATATATGTATGTATATATATATGTATGTGTATGTACAGACACACACACACACACACACATATATAAGTATATGTATATATACATACAAACATACATACATACATATATATATGTATATATACATACATACATATATATGTATATATACATGTATATATGTATATATACATACATATATGTATATATACATACATATATGTGTATATATATATGAATGTATATGCAAATGTATATGTATACGTATATGTATATATACATATACATATACATATACATATATGTGTGTGTGTGTCTATATATATATATGAGAGCAATTACTACAAAGGAAAAAACTCAAGGCAAATCGAGGATAGACCAAAAAAGAGGGGAAAGAAAAACCAAAAAAAAGGTCAAGCAACCAGAGCCAACACATTCACCAAGAAGAGCCCCATAGAATATGAAGGAAAGGGGCCAAGGAATGGAGATGATAGGAGGACAAGGGAGGAAGAGGAATGAGGAGGAGGAATGGATGAAACAAGATCAAGAGGAAGGGGAAGAGGAGGACAAGATGTGAGAGGGAGTGGTACAAGGAGGAGAGGGAGAACTGGGGATCTTGTGATGGTTTAGAAGGGGGAACCAAGAGAAACTCAAATTCCAACCTCCATCCTGATTGAGGTTGGAGGGGTGATTGTGGATTTCAATGGATTTTCTAAGCTTCCTTCTAAAGTAGTTTTCCTTAATCACAACAATTTGGGTATCCTTCAAGGGAATGTGGTGTTTAGTTCTAGAAGAGTGCTCAACAAGGGCTGATTTGAGGATCCTTTCATGTCTAATGTCAGCCCAATGTTCTTTGATTCTTATTCTAATTGAGAAACCAAACTCACCGATATGCAGAGTACCACAAGAACAAATCACTTTATAGATACTCAAGTTGAGAAAGAGGTCTTTAGGGTCTTTGGAAGGAGGGATGTGATGCCTAAGGGTTTTGAAGGGTTTGAAAGAGCAACAAAGGCCTCTTTTGTTTAGAATCTTGGTGAGTTTGTTGGAGAGGCCTTCCACAAAAGTTAGAGAAGCACAAGAAAGGGGAGGAGAAGGAGGAGGGGAAGGATTAGAAATGAGAGTACTCCAAGATTTGGCTTGCTTAATGGCCCTAAAGACATGCTTCCTCTTGTAACCATTTAGTGTGAAAACATTGACAAGGTGAGTGATCTCTTGGTCAATTTTGTTAGCATCACAAATAAGAAAAGCACGAGAAGGGAATGTCTTGAGAACACCCGCTTTTTGGCTAGGGTGGTGATGAGAGGAAAAATGAAGATAAGAATCGATATGGGTGGCTTTGTGGAAAACACAATGAGACAAATAACCATCAAGTTTTTTGGTGAGAAGGATGTTCAGAAAAGGAAGCTCGCCATTGGTTTTAATCTCTTTGGTGAAGGAAATACATTTGGCTACATTGTTCAAATGAGAATGGAACTCCTCCAATTTCTCACGGCCATGGGGAAAAAAACATTCATGGAATCAACATAATAGTGATGTTTTCAAAGTGGTCCATGTAAAGGTTGACCATAATCAGGGAAAGAGGAGAGCCCATAGAAACCCTATCAAATTGCTAAAAAATTACACCTTAGAATGAAAAGAAGGTGGATCTAAGGAATAATTCAACAAAGCTAGCAATCTCATGGTTGGTCTTTTTTCTGACCAACTCAATGGAGTCAAAGATGGGCACCTTAGTGAAAAGAGAAACCACATCAAAGTTGACTAAGAGATCATTTCTATCAAGTTGGTGGTTGCGGATGAAATCAACAAAGTGGGCCAATTTGTTTTATTAAAGAGAAGGACTGGCCAGAAGGAGGAGACAAGAGCTTAGCCAAGTGGGTAGCTAACTTGTAGGTGGGGGAGCCAATGGTGTCCACAATAGGTCTAATGGGAACACCCATTTTATGGATCCGCAAAACTCCATAAATGTGAGGGGTTACCTCCTTGGATGGGAGTAAGTGCTTTTTGATGGCCTCATCAAGAGAGGAGTTAGTAATAGCTAATTTAACTTTCTTGAACAATTTGGAGATGGGGTTGGAAACCAATCTTAAATAGCTATTGCTATCCAACAGGAGGGAAAGCATTTTGGTCACATATTCATCTTTGTTCATGATAACTGTCGCATTATCTTTATCAGCTTTAGAAATGATGAGGTCTGTAACGCCCCGCTAGGAAACCCCGAAAGGATAAAACTAAAACACTAGAAAAGAGTGCAAATAATTTTTTTTTAAAACTTTAATAAATTTAATGGTACATTGAGTTAGCATTAAGTTTAGATTGCACAACATAAGACATAACACCTAAAGGGTTTCCCAACTTGGTTAACTAGGTTTACCACTAACATTGCTAATAAGAATTAATCTAATTAAGTTGATTAAACTTAATAACATAATTACACTTAACAATGGTTAATTCATCCAAAATTATAAAATACAGATAACATGTTTAAGTTCATTCATGAGAAATCTAACCATTACATTACATCTATATTCAAATAAAATATATACATTACATTAAATTTCCATACATACATTGTTTGCATCATAAGATAATAAATACATTGCATTTCAATAAATCACTAAGTTACAAAATCAGATAATGTTACATTGCAATTTACATCTTTCCATGAAGGCATACATATCAAATTAATACAACTAACAAAAAAAAGGTCCAATATATACAAATAATGATCCATGCCACATGGGATCCAACTGGATAACAAAACGCTCGAATCCAAGCACAAATGGAACACCCTGTGAAGCTAACTCCCGCAAGAAGGAACAAACACACCCGATGGAAAGTGGCACTACCACTCGACCATGTGGCTCAAAAAGAACCACCCCATCATGCTAGGAGATAGAAATAAGACCCACTAGAACCCTATAGGTATGCACACACACACGATCGAACTCAAAATATCGGATAAACACGCATGAAGTAAAAATCGCAGAACATGACTCCATATCAAAATCAAATATAACCAACAAGACTACACACTAGTGACCATAAGGGAATAGTGTCATCACATAGCTTGGTATGGTTACCTTCGCAGGCCTCCATAGGTCCCGACCCCCATCTTGGGTTACCCTGGTAACCTCTCCCAAACCTCCGGCCCCATCCAAATCTCATGTGGACCCAAACAATCCTTTCATGAAGACAAGGTTGCCGGTTTTCCATTCCAGGCCTTCTCACTACATCCTAAGTAAGTTATAGCACTCAACCATGAGCGAGGCATAATTATCTTACATAGTGTTTCATCTACCAAACCCCCTAATAAATTATTAAGTTATCACTTATTTAGACAAACTTTCGATGGGTTACCCTTCTTACCACTTTGGGCACAACCCACAATCGAAAGACACTCTCCCTTATGACACTTAACCAAAAACCAAATGAACCCCCAAAACCAATGTATAAATGTGAAAGAGTACACAAAGTTCAAATTAATAGAAAACCACTTGGCCAAATCAACCCTCACACAAGGTTAAATTGTTGGCATTTCAATAAGGATATTGAGAAGGTTGTTGGATGTTTACTATCTTAATATTATTATTTTATCATTGATGTCAAGAAATTGATTTTCTAATTTAGTATGATGTTGCCATATCTTAAGAAGTATGATTTGATGAGTATAAAGATGTCAGTAAAAGACACAAAAAGATTGTGATGAATAAGGGGAGAAATAAGTTATTCAATTGGCAACTATTACCGAATTAGACAATGATGAGATCATGATGTTTAGATTGTTTTGATATCCTACATATGTTGTTGATTGTAAGGTTAATACTATACTATGTTACCGAGAAAAGAACCTAGTCGATAAACCCTAAGGTTATCGCTATCGGTTAATGAAGGCGGAATGTCTACCGAATGAAGTTTAGTATTTACCGAGTTGCAACTGAGCTATAACAGAATGCATTAAATGATTAAAAGCGTTATTTAATGAAGGAAGTTGATGAGCTAGAATTGATTAAATGATTGGTATGTCATGCATGAAGTTTGTTAAGGATCTATGGTAAAGGAAGATCGGCAGGAAGATCTACAGCTCAGATTGAACCGCAATACCTTAGCACAAGTTCCAAGAAATGTATGCAAGTTCCAAGGCGAGGTAAAACATTTTTAGATCAAAGGATACATTGAATCTAGTCAAGTTTAAAGATCTAATGGCTATGATTGATCATGGGATATGTGATCAAGGAGATTAAGCGGTTAGCAAATTGTTTATAAATAAGAAACTATTGATAAACAATGCATGCGGGCAAGTGTAAGCACATGGATGCTACATAGTGATTACTGAGCACAGAAGCTTGAAGATCTATTTGATTAACAGAGTATAGAGCCCAGCAGAGGGACAAGATAAGTCATATGACTAGATTGTATTGAGAAAATAAGAATCTGCTTTAGCATTTTTGATGTGAAGTTGCAGATATATTTTATTACTGTTATTTTGTAAAGTGACATAAAATCTCTTAACCAAGAGGACTTAACAGTCTTATTTGTAAAACCCTCTAGCAAGGTGACATTCTGATTAAGTGTTTGAAACCCTTTAACAAGGTCACCTCTAACAAGGTGAAGATCCTAACATATCTAAGGGAAATCCCTTAACCGGGTCACATATAGCAATGTGTTTGTAATCTTTAACAAGATTTACTTTTAACCGAGCATACTCTAGAAGAGTATATTTCTTAGTGGGTCCAAAATCCCACAGTGGTTTTTCCCTATTTGGGTTTCCATGTTAAATCTGGTGTTATGAGTGTTATGATGTTTATATGCTTATGAGTTTGCATGTTTAGCAGTTTTGGTTATATTTCTGAAGTATATGTTATCGAGGTTGAATTTGTTGTTTTTATGGAAGATTAAGTTTGTATGATTCACCCCCCCTCTCATATTGTTAGCTTGGCATCTGTACTTAACAATTAGTATCAAAACTATCAATTGGTATCAGAGCTTTGGACTCTTGAAGAAAAAGTTTAAAGGTACTTGAGGAAAAGATCCAAAGATGTATTAGAGGGATGCACTAAAGTTGAACAAGTCTAGTTTCTCTACATGGCAGAAAAGGATGAAGCTGCACCTATCGGGAGTTGGAGAATATTCTATATATTATCCAGAGAATGATTTCATTACACCTAGCACCTATCCATTGACAATGGAAGAGATAAAGGAAAAGCAAGAACATATTCAAGCAATGATTGAAATAACATCCTCATTGACTGACTCAGAGTTTAATGATCTAGAAGGCTGCAATGATGCCAAGGCAATGTGGGACAAGCTCATATCTATGTATGGAGGTGATGAACATGTTCAAAGAGCAAAAGTGGATAGTCTAAGAGGACAACTTGAATCTATGAGGATGAATGAAGGTGAGAACATAACCCAGTACAATACAAGACTAAAGGAGATTTTCAATCAAATCAAAGGAGCAGGAGGAACCATTGAAGAAAAGCATGTCACAAGTACGTTATTGAGAACCCTTCTACCTGCTTATGCAGTCCAAGTCTCTGCAATCAATGAATTGAGGTCTATACCCAATATGCCAGTTTCTTTGGATGCTACTATTGGTAAGCTACATGCATTTGAATTAAGTAATTTTGATAACAGTGGGTCTTCGGTAAATAAAGTTGAATCTGCATTCAGTTCTTTTCATCTTGGTGAATCTAATGATTACAATGATAGAATGAGTAAGTATTCTGAAGGGAATCATAGTGGAGCAAATGAAATATTTTGTAAGAACATGGAAGAAGTACACAAACTGTATGAGGAAATCAAAAAGCAAGAAGAGTTTGAATTACTATTAGCCAGAAGATTACCAAGAGGAAAAGGTAAGTATAAAGGAAAACTACCTTTGAAATGTTTCAATTGTGATAAGATAGGACATATGGCTTCTAACTGTCCTAACAAAGATTCTACTGAAAAGAGAGATTACCAAGATGACAGACAGAAAAATAATCATTACAGAGGACACCAAGACTTCAAAAGAAGAGATAGAAAGTCATGCCTAATAGCCAATGAGGAATCAAATGATGATAAATTAGATGAAATTGATACAGAGGAAGTAGTTTATGAGGCTATCAAAGATGGATCAGATGAAGAAAGGTATGAAGAAAAAATCCCTAATATCTCACATAAATACTAATGATTCTTGGATCATAGATAGTGGATACTCACATCACATAACAGGTGATAAACTCAAGTTTGTTAAATTAGAAGATTATGATGGAGGTTATGTAAGATTTAGTAATGATGCACCATGTCCGGTAAAAGGTAAAGGATCCATAACACTTCTTGACAATGCTAAATGTAATTATGTTTATTGGGTTGAAGGTTTGAAATATAATTTGTTGAGTGTAGCATAGCTAAACAACATAGGTTATAGAATAGAATTTCAAAAAGAAATTTTCAAAGTTCATAACAAGCATGGAAAGTTAGCTACTACCGAGACTCAAACAAAAGGTAACACATTTCATCTTGACTCAACTAGGAACAAGTGTCTATATGAAAAGATAGATGATACCTGGTTATGGCATAAAAGGTTTTGTCATGTAAATTTTGATAATCTAATCAAAATAAGTAAGAAGCACCAAGTAAGAGGTCTACCGAGTCTTGAAAAACCTGAGAATGCTATGTGCCAAGGATGCTAGATGGGTAAGATGACAAGATCAAGATTTACAAGTAAGTCCTACACTTCTAAGGGAATTTTAGATCTTGTGCACACTGATCTTTGTGGTCCTATGAAAGTTTAAAGTTATTATGGTGATAAATATTTCATATTATTTATGGATGATTACTCAAGGATGATGTCATTCATGTTTTTAAAAGAAAAATCAGAAGCTTTCCAAATGTTTAAATGGTACATGGCAAGAGTTGAAAATGAAACAGGAAGACAACTGAAATGTCTTAGATCAGATAGAGGAGGAGAGTTTACCTCTGATGAGTTCAACTTATTCTGCAATGATCATGGTATAAAAAGACAAGTCTCTACACCAAGAACTCCACAACAAAATGGGATAGCTGAGAAAAGAAACAGATCTATTGTTGATTGTGCCAGAACCCTGATGATTGAAAAGAAAGTGCCACAAACATTTTGAAGAGAAGCAATAAGAACAACAGTTTACACCCTGAACCGAGTACAACTGAAGAAAGGAACTTTGAAGACACCATATGAAATCTGGTATGACAAGAAACATAATGTAAGTTTATTTCAAAATCTTCAGAAGTAGATGCCATGTACACAAAGATGATAGAAATAGAAAGTTTAATTAGAAAAGTGAAGAAGGAACATTTCTTGGTTATTCTTCTAAAATTAAAGCATTTAAATGTCTAATCAAATCATCTAACAAAATAGTAGAAAGTGCAAATGTGAAAATTGATGAATTTGCAGAAAGAAATGATGAAGGAAACTCCAAAGAACCAGAAGATTATGAAGGATTTGCATATGTTCAACCGAGAAGTCCTACCGAGAAAGTTGCTAAAGAAAATGAAGATAATGTCCAGTTACTGAGTGATGAAGAAGATCATACAGAACCTATCGAGCCTGTATTAGCCAAGTATGTTAGAAGGAATCATGCATCAAGTCAAATTATAGGAGATAAAGATGATCCAGTGATGACAAGGAACAAACTGAGATAGAACACATGTCTAATATCTAAATTTGAACCGAGAATAGTGAAAGAGGCATTTAACAATGAAGATTGGATAAATGCTATGATAGAAGAGATTGATCAAATCAAGAAGAATGACACATGGACATTGGTCCCAAGACCGAAGGACAAAAATGTAATCGGTACAAAGTGGATTTTCAGAAACAAGCTGAATGAAAAAGGCGAGGTCATTCGAAATAAAGAAAGACTAGTTTGCAAAGGTTATGCTCAAGAAGAGGGAATTGGTTATGGTGAGACTTTTGCACCTATGGCAAGACTTGAAGGAGTAAGAACATTGTTGGCATATATTGCTTTCAAAAATTTCAAGGTATATCAAATGGATGTCAAATCTGCATTTCTGAATGGTATATTAGAAGAAGAAGTTTTTATTGAACAACCTGAAGGATTTATTGAAGGAGAGAATAAAGATCGGGTATGTAAATTGAACAAAGCTTTATATGGTCTGAAACAAGCAGCTAGAGCATGGTATGAGAGATTGCACTCTTATTTAATCAAGATTGGTTTTATAAGGACAAGTGAAAACAACAATATGTACATGAAGAATGATGAAAATGGAATAGTGATCTCAGCCATATTTGTTGATGATATTATCTTTTGTGGAAATGACTCTTTATGCAAGAACTTTGGAAATGAAATGAGCAAATAATTTGAGATGTCATTAATCGGTGAGATAAAGTATTTTATAGGTTTACAAATACTGCAAATGAAAGATGAGATTTTCATTACTCAATGCAAGTACATAAAGGAAATCTTGAAGAAATTTGGAATGGAGGACTCAAAACTAGTAATTACTCCTATGACTACCAACCGTAAATTATCAAAGAATGATGAATCTGCATCTGTTGATGAGACACTTTACCAATCCATGATTGGAAAGCTACAATATGTTGTTCACAGCAGACCAGACATAGCAAATGCAGTAGGTATAGTTGCAAGATTTTCTGCAGATCCCAAGGAAACACACATGACAGCAATCAAGAGAATTTTCAGATACTTGAAAGGTACTAAGGATTATGGCTTAGTATATCAGAAAGGAAATGACTTTGATTTAAAAGTTTATACTGATGTTGATTGGGTAGGCAACATTGATGACAGAAAAAGCACAAGTGGAGGAGCTTTCTTTTTAGGAGAAAGACTAGTGAGTTAGCTTAGCAAGAAACAAGGATGTGTTTCATAGTCAACAGCAAAAGCTGAATATGTTGCTGCAGCATTGAATTGTACTAATATAGCATGGGTCAAACAACTGTTGGAAGGTATAAATGAGAAAGTTACCGAGCTAGTAACTAAATTCTGTGACAATACTAGTGCCATTAACATTTCAAAGAATCCTGTTATGCACTCTAAGACAAAGCACATCTCTATCAAATATAATCTGAATCCGAATCAGTAGGTCAAATCAATTGGTTTTTCCATCAATGCCAAAGGGGGAGATGTCAGTAAAAGACACAGAAAGATTGTGATGAATAAGGGGAGAAATAAGTTATTCAATTGGCAACTATTACTGAGTTAGACAATGATGAGATCATGATGTTTAGATTGTTTTGATATCCTACATATGTTGTTGATTGTAAGGTTAATACTATACTATGTTACTGAGCAAAGAACCTAGTCGATAAACCCTAAGGAACCTAGTCGGTAAACCCTAAGGTTATCGCTATCAGTTAATGAAGGCGGAATGTCTACCAAGTGAAGTTTAGTATTTACCAAGTTGCAACCGAGTTGTAACAGAATGCATTAAATGATTAAAAGAATTATTTAATGAAGGAAGCTAATGAGTTGGAATTGATTAAATGATTGGTATGCCATGCATGAAGTTTGTTAAGGATCTATGGTAAAGGAAGATCGACAGGAAGATCTACAACTCAGATTGAACTACAATACCTTAGCACAAGTTCCAAGAAATGTATGCAAGTTCCAAGGTGAGGTAAAACATTTTCAGATCAAAGGATACATTGAACCTAGTCAAGTTTAAAGATCTGATGGCTATGATTGATCATGGGATATGTGATCAAGGAGATTAAGCGGTTAGCAAATTGTTTATAAATAAGGAACTATTGATAAATAATGCATGCGGGCAAGTGTAAGCACAAGGATGCTACATAGTGATTACCGAGCACAGAAGCTTGAAGATTTGTTTGATTAACAGAGTATAGAGCCCACCAGAGGGACAAGATAAGTCCTATGACTAGATTGTATTGAAAAAATAAGAATCTACTTTAGCATTTTTGATGTGAAGTTGCAGATATATTTTATTACTGTTATTTTGTAAAGTGACAGAAAATCTCTTAACCGAGTGGACTTAATAGTCTTATTTGTAAAACCCTCTAGCAAGGTGACATTTTGATTGAGTGTATGAAACCCTTTAACAAGGTCACCTCTAACAAGGTGAAGATCCTAACAGATCTGAGGGAAATTCCTTAACCGGGTCACATCTAGCAATGTGTTTGTAATCTTTAACAGGATTTTCTTTTAACCAAGCATACTCTAGAAGAGTATATTTCTTAGTGGATCCAAAATCCCATAGTGGTTTTTCCCTATTTGGGTTTCCACGTTAAATCTGGTGTTATGAGTGTTATGATGTTTATATGCTTATGAGTTTGCATGTTTAGTAGTTTTGATTATATTGCTGAAGTATATTTTATCGAGGTTGAATCTGTTGTTTTTATGGAAGATTAAGTTTGTATGATTCACCCCCCCCCCCCCTACCCCCCCCTCTCATCTTGTTAGCTTGGCATCTGTACTTAACAATCAGTATCAAAACTATCATAAATAACTGACAAATCCTTGACAAGAAACAATCACAACCATGAAGACAACCACTTGACATAATTTGAATAATTCGACAAAGGACTTGCAGTTTCAAAAATAAATGTGAATACAGTAATTAAACACGCATCTTCACTTATCTAAATGGACAATAATTTTTAATTCTGTTTACAATACAAGTCGACCAAGGTTCTCTAATTCACCTATAATTCAAATTACATCATATAAATAAAATCACCATCTCACTATAAATTAAAACCCAAAATTACATTTATATAATTATACATATATTTGCTATACGTATAAAAATATAAATTAACTTATTTATTAATCTATTATTTATATTTCTCCCAAAATAAAATAATCATTTTCATTTTTTTTCCAAATAAACTATCGATTTTAATTTTCCAAAATATATATATATATACTTTTATCACTTATAAAAAACAAAAAACTAACATGAATAAATATATATATTTATATTTATATTTAATAATAATAATTTTTTTTTGATCGGTAATTTTTGTTTTGTATTAATTCAGAAATAAAAGATATACATATCAACCAACATCCATAAACCATTTACATGTTGTAAACAGCATCCCCAAAATGTCTACAGAGATATCCTATACTAAAGCCATACATATGCAAGCCCAAAAATGAAATTGTCCAGTGCATCTCTGCACCAAATATTACAAATATTATTTAAAACAACTAATAACAGTATATCAAAAAAGAAAAGAGAAAAAAATGGCCAAATGGCCACTCACTCACTCTCGCTCTGGTTCTCCTTCTCCCCTTCCACCTTATCAACCGAAGCTTTACCCTTTGCTGCTTCACTTTTCATCTTTGGAATGCAATCCAGGCATCCAAATTCAGGTTCTCCTTCCAAACTCGCCAGCAGTTGGACAACCCACCCTTCCTCAAACCTATCTCTCATCTCTCTCCCAACCTCCATCTGTGCCATCACCTTTAAAGCCTTCAAAACCTCATCCGTCCTAATAAGTTTTACATAGATCTTCATGGCTTCCCATCCAATGCAAGCTCATTCACGACATTGTTCCTTTATGTCATCCTCCGACCCACGAACAAAGGGCAACAACTCCTCTTGATCATCTCCCTCATTGATATGAATTCTTGTCTGGGGTACTACCCACTCCAGAATGGAGTCGAGATTGATCAGATACTCCCCGTCGATCAATTTGGTCAAAGTGAGTTTGATTTTCTCCACCTCCAGCTCAAACTCACTTGCCTATGCCAGAATCGGGGAATACACCTCCATATTCATCCTGTAATGGAAGTGGATGTGCACCACCTCTTCTGCAAGCATAAGACATGCCGCACTCCACAACTTCTCCTCCTTGTACTAGAAGAGCCCCTTCATCCTCTTCTCCGACACTTTGCCCAAAAAGGCACCAACTTCTTCTCTGTACGTAGGGTGAAATTTGCTTCCATGAACTCCTATAAAATATATTCACTCCTACTTCTACAATAATAATGTCATAAGAAACACTAAGAGTTGCAATAATAAAGAAACACAACCCCAAACATGCAAACCAAAGGATATAACTTCCTCCGCCATCATTTGAGTTGAGTAATAAATGCAGGATTGATGTCGTAAGAGCCATGAGATTGCACAATAGATTTGATGCCTCTGCCACCCTCCCCAAAATGTGTTGTCTATCATGGAAAACTGCCCCTTTAAAGAGCAAGTGCCATCTTGCAATGTACTTGCCATAAAGGAACTTACTTTGCATGCATATTGTAGACTACAAATTAGGCCTGCATTTAAGACCACCTCCACACACTTCCATCTCCTCTCCACCACTTGGCCATATAACTATCCATGTCGCAACCAATATTAGAGAGTAGATCAGCCACTGCATTTGCACCTCACCTGACATGGGAGACAAGAAATTCCACAAATAAATTGAGTTTCTCTTGGATAATAGACACCCAATGATTTAATTTCTAGCTAGGAGTGTTGCCTTTAGCAATTGCATTAATGACCACCTGCGAGTCTCCTTTCAAATGCAGCCATTGGACTTTCATATTTAAAGCCAAATCGGTTGCCAGAAGTGCCACCTGAACCTCCGCTTTGTTATTTGTACCATCCTGCAGTCATCATGCTCCTTTGAAAAGTATAGATCCGACGTCATTCCTCGCCACTACCCCAACACCTGAGATTCCCAGATTTCCTCTAGAAGCACCATCGAAATTTATCTTTATCCATTCCTTGCTGGGTGGCTCCCATATGACCTCTCCTTTATCTGATGAAAGATTAACCCCCAAAGACCCATTAACGGGTAATAATAATAATTTAATTTTAATAAAATAATTTTAAAAAAAAACATTTTAAAAAACTCCACCCCCACATGACTTTTTATAGCCATGTGAGACCCCCTTTCAAAGGGGTGGGGCGCTGGCTAGGGGACCATGTCGTGGTCTCCCCACAACCCATGGCAGTGTGAAGGCCACAACATGGCCTCCACTGCCATGGCTCCTTTCCATGGATTGGTAAAACCATGGCTCCCCAGCCATGGGCACACCCCAAACCCCACCCCCACTATTAAAAACATGTTTTTTAATAAAAAAAAATTTTACAACAACACATTTCCAGAAAATACCAAAACTCAAAAAAAATTTCTGAGTGAAAAATGATAACCAAAAATGTAATTTTTCTTTTTTCATTTTTTCAAAACACAAACCCCCAAATAAAGCATACTCAAAAAATTTCTGAGACAAATAACAGAGAAACGATTAAGTTTTAAAAACCATTTCCACTCCTAGGAAATCAAATTTGGGCAAATTTTGCTAGCATAACCCCATACAGGGGTGACATTCAACTAATTCCAAACTTTCCCCAAATCAAAACCATAATAAATAAACTAATTTTCTATTCCATAAACAAATGAAAAACTTCAAAAATGAAATCTTTTTCCAAAGCACGGTAAACAACCATTCACAAAGTTTAATTTGAAAACCAATTCTTTCAACAAATAAATCAGAAATTGATTGGAGAATTTGAAATGAAACAAAAGAGGGTTTAAAATTTCAAGTTTAAAATACAACCTTCCTTTTTCAAACAAAATCTTCAATGAGTTTGCAAGCAGATGAATTCATACACACACAGAGATATTTGTTAAATCAATTAAACTTTGAAAACTGAGGTTTTACAAACACCAACCTTGTAAAGCTATCCTAGAAGATAAACTGAGAAGAGCTAAATCCTGCAACTGAGCAAATTCTTCAACCAGAGATGAAGACCAAATTTCCAACCAAAAACTTTGCCTTCCTTCTTCCCATGAAAAACACAGACAAATAGAAAAATTTAACCTAAAAGTCTATTCTAGGTTAAAAATTTTCCTAACCAATCAAAAATTTTCTCATAAGGTGCATTTCCAAAAAAATGTCTTTTTCCTCCAAATTTTAGTTTTTCAATTTAATTTAAACTAATATTTTCAATTCCAAAAAGTCAATGAGGAAGATATTTTCTTTTTCCAATTTCTAAATAACTTTAAAAAAATGCAAATACATGATTTAAATTTCTTAATTTAATATAACAATTAATCAAATTCCTTAATTTAATGAATTGAACCAATTGATTTAACAATTTATAATACTAAGGGGTCCCAATTAATTTAAACCCCTTTATTTAAATATGCAAATAAAACACATAAACTAATTAAACACTTTAAGATTTAATAGTTAATTTCACAATGCATAACATGCAACTCAAGTAAACCAAACATACACATGACCCGCATACCAAACATAGGGAACTGACAAACGACTGACAATGCTCACTATTGAGCTTGGCTAGGGTTAAAATGTAGGGCCTTACAACTATCTCCTCCACTTCCATCGGGTTAATAAGGTATGCTCAGACCTATGAAGCTAGGTGAAGACAATACCCCGTACCTACACAGTACTTTTACCTACAATTCCTTGCATCAACAAACTGCATATGCATATATATACAACCACTATAAACACACCAGTGAAGGAGAATTGTGATGTTCCCTATCTCACCTAAGTGAGTGAAGGAAAATCATCTCTTCACACCCCATACACTCACAAACATGAAACATGTATATAACGCATCGCACATAAAATAAATGTGTTAGTCAATGTCAGTAATCCAATATAATAACATTTAACCATCAATAAGGAAATACTGCATGAACAACATACAATGCAACTCAAATTACAACATAATACAACATAGCATAATGTCTCAGTAAAATATCACAATATAATGTATCCACTAATATCCACTAAGAAAGTCAATTGAAGTCAAAAAATGAATCTAAAAAAGTTTGATCGAGGGAGGGGTACTACAAGGTCATTATTACATAACAAGCTCTTGAAGGCATGAAGCTCAGCCTTGGGAACATTTCTCATAGGGGCTCTAGCACGGCCAAGAGCGACAACACAATCTTGTCTCACTTCTTCAACCACATCATCAGGAAGAGATCTAACAACTTTCTCAATTTTAATGAGAATATTAGACATGGGGATGGAGGAGGGGGAGATCGCGAAACCTATGCCTCTCTTTAAAAAATTGAAAGAAAGTGCACAATTAGCTTTGATACCCACATCCCTACCATACAATGCAATGTCTAACAAGATCCATATATATATATATATATATGAAAAAATAATAGGACGCATAAACATTCAAGTGCGTATACATGCCATTATATACATATACACACTCAACGGACAAATAAATAAGCATATGTATATATATATATATATATATATATATATACATACATATGTATATATATGCAATACACATACACACACATATATATAGTGGGGGGCATATATATATATATATATATACTCCTTTTTTTTCTTATACTTTGGTGTGTAGTTGTTTTCTTTTTCATATCTGTGTACTCTTAGAGGGCTTTTTTTATTTTTTATTTTTTTTGTTTTTGCTCTTTTTTCAGTTATATATATTTTTGGTTTTGGTTTTTTGTGCTTTCTTATGTATTGCCCTTGTTTTTTATTATTATTTTACTATTCTTTATTTTATTTTATTCTTATTTCTTTTTTTTTTCTTTTTTTGGTTTTCTTTTTTTGGTTGTTTTTTGTGCTTTTATGTATGCTCTTGTTTTCAAATTTATTATTCTATATTTATTAGTATATTTTTATTTCTTATCTTTTTAATTTATTTTATTTAATCTTATTTTCTCCCCTCCCCCTTGGTTTTTGTGTCCCTTCCTCTTTTCATCTTTTTAATCTTCTAGGTTTGCTATCCTCTCTAATTTTATGTTCTCTTCCTCTCTCACTTGCTCTTTTGTCCTGATGATGGATCATGGTATTTGATCTGAAATGTTGGCAACATAAAACTCACATAGTTGAATCCAAAAAAATAACAAAAATATCAATATGGATTGTGGAAACTATGTAATGCCTGTCAAAATACTCTAGAGAAATAACCTACAAACTACTAACAAATGGAGATAATTTTTTTTAAAACATCCAACACACTATGCTAACATTAACATACATCAAAATAACATTAACTAATTGCATGAACACATATAAAAACATGTATAACACCATAAATATATATTACGCAAGCGGATTAATTCTTTCTAATCATCAACATATCTCCAAATATACTCTTGAAAACAAATCCATTTCCTAGGGTATCTTAACATCACTACTTGATATCATTCTAACATAACACTTATCTATCTAGAAAACCATATCTTGTTATTCTCTAACCATTTACTTTAAATGCATCTAGAATGACATTATCACAAATGCATAATTCATTCACATTTTAATCTCTATGAAAGCATTTAGATTTCATTTAACCCCAATAATCTCCTAATTACTCAAATAAGAATCAATGCAACTATTCCATTATTTCCATCATTTATTCCATAGCATTACATAACACAATTACATCTCATAAGTTCAAATGCAACTCATGTACATATAACAATTCTATTTTATTTTCACATAGATCTCATAAACTCCTATTACATAATGAACATCTAATACATCAAGGAACTCTTCTCCTAATCACTATATCATGTCCTATTACAATGTCACTTACAATAACATATAGATTTGTTATTACAAGATGCATAATCTCTATCACATATTCAAATCATCATGATATAATGTCTGCTTTCCATGAACATAGAATTTAGCTTTGAAGAACAATCACACAAAGAATTCAAGAATCCACGCACGCTACATCCAAGAAGAATATGCCAATGGAAGAAGGCATCAACCACCCGGCCATATGGAACCAAATAGGAACCGCCCCCCGTGCTAGGAGATGACAAAGGTTCCAACTCACACTCAAGACCTAAGCTAACACCTGACAACCAAAGGAAAGACTCCAACATAGGAAACAAACACACCAAAAACTTCACATGGCTAAATCAAAGAAAATAACCTCTAGAGGCACAAACAAAAATTCAAGGCATATGGATAATGGACACATATAGGGAAAAAGTGTCATCACATGCTATCCTCACTATAGAAGGGGCCAAGCCTCACCTTGATAGACATGTGGAACCATCTCAACCTTGGAGCCATTCAAGGGAGATCGGTTTACCACTCCAACGGTCTTCCCAATCTCATCCCAAGTGCACACGCTTCTAGGGCTATGAGGTGAGGCAAAAACCAATTATTATCTTTTTTAGTGAATTCCTAAATACCCAAACCCACTAATCAATTATTAAGGTTATCATTTGCAATTACAAATAAACTCTTCATGTGGTTCCATCAAGTCTAGACCCCCTCCTAGAGGTCTAATGCTCAAGACCCTAGTCCATACATGCAAGAGCCCACTCTCCCTACCATGGACCAAAACCATAGGGTAGAAACATATATCCAAGAACATAAAGCATCATCATGAAGACCCAAAATGATATAAAAGAAGTCACATCAAATTGAGCACAAACTAAGCAAAGAGAACACATAAACCATTCATATAGAAAGGAGCCTTCACCAATCATCATAAAGGGAAAGCCTATCATGAATGAAAACCATCAAAGATATCAAAATCATATCAAATCCTCAATAGTGAGGCATTCTTCCTCTCACCGGAGCAACATATCACATATGAAACACCTCAACGGTAAGGCATGAATCCTCTTACTGGAGCACAAGAAACAACGTGATGGATAAAAACACATCAAATGCAAAGCTAAAAATGTCAAAATAGTATGCAAAAGCCTCTAGATAAATGACAAACTCAACAAGACACAATTATGGGCTCAAAAATGAATTTTCAAGACCCTCGAAGCAGTCTACCTCTCCCAAAAAGTAGAGTAGCTGATGCAGGAGCATCCCCAGTAGATGAGAAATCTTGCATCAACCAAAAATATTTCCATTCAGTTTTTTTCTTGTCTAGTTCTTTATGCAGTTTTATGTGTTCTTACCAGTGTGTACCGATAGTTGCTTTCTTTTCATGGAAAATCTTATTTTCATTTTCTAGGCTAGTTCTTCTACTTAATTCCATATTTCCAGTTTATTTGGGTTCTTTTCTGGTCAGTTATCTCTTCCGATTGACTATTTCTGGGTTTCGGGACAGTTCTTGTGCTTACTAGTTGGTTTTCCTTCATTATTGGTGCGATTCTTGGTGTGTGGATCTATCTTGGGTCTTGTATGATGTTATTTGGCGTGTGGCCAATCTTCTTGCTGAACTGCATCTTTTGGTTGTTGTTTTGTGGAAATATTTCTTTAATTCTTAGGGCCAACCTAGTTACATATTTCATTTTCCTACATTGGTAAATGTAATCTTATGAGGCCAGCCCAGATATGTTCTGGTGGGTATAAATATGATGTTATGTAGTCATTTGTAGGGGAAGAGGAAGTAGAATCAAGAGTAATTATTGAGATTCATATTTTATAATCCGATTGATTCCTTGAGTCCCAGATTGAATTGTATCTTGCTGATAGCCTACATGTAACTGGTTAACTACCAAATGATCTTTGATGATTATATGATGATAGTCGGATGATTGCCAAAAGTTACAAAGAAATAATATGATCTATTTATGTAATCTTGTTGCTTTTGTGATGTTAGTCTTGTTGCATAAGCCGGTTGATTCTCTTTGACGGTTTTATCAGTTATGGCTACATCAAGTGGTATAAAAGATGGTTATGGAATGCTTGGTGGAAGAATTTTTTGTTAACATTGAGGTATTCCTTTGGGTGGACAGATCGCCGATTGGAGGTAGGTTGCACATGTGTTCAATAGATCACCGAGGGGGGGCAATTGAAACCGATAGTCAGATCGCTGAGTTGAGGCAGTTCATCAGAGTGGAAGAGGAGATGCTACCTAGAAGGACAAACCCCTGGAGGGTAGAGAAGATGATGGAAGACTTCAAGAATGAAGTGAGGAACAAAATCTGAAATGCTTTAGTTGGTTTGTGGAGAAACCCTGATTCTGACGATGAATATGAAGAAGCCAGTGAGGAGCTTGAGGAAGCTAAAGGATCGGAAGATGAAAGAGAGGAAAGATTCATAAGAGAAATGGTGCAAGTGAGTAAAGTTCATAAAGTTGAAGTTTCCAACCTTTCCGGAATGCTAAACCTGAAGGATCTAATTGATTGGATCAGAGAGTTGGAGGATTACTTTGAGTTTGAGGATGTCAAGGACCCGTAGAGAGTCCAGTTGGCACATACTAATTTGAAAGGGAATGCTGCCTTATGGTGGAAATATTTGTAGAAAGATAGAGTAGAGAATGGTTAATTGAAGTTCACCCGGTGGACATAGATGATTGCAAGATTGAAGGCCAAGTTCATACTGGGAGACTATGAACTGGAATTGTTCAAGAAGTTGCAGAACTTGAAACATAGAAACATAACTCTGAAGTAATGTACTGAGGAATTCTACAAGGTGGTGATTAGATCTAGACATATAGAGATGGACAAAGAAAAGGTGGTGAGGTACATAAATGGACTTGCTTTTAACATTCAGGATGAAATGAGTATGTTGAGGGTTTCCACAGTTTAGGAAGCTTACTAGTATGCTTTGAAGGCTGAGAAAAAGATGAGAAGAAGATAACCAAGTAGAGGGAAGGAGAAATTCAAAGGTTAGATGAATGAAAATATGAAGAAACCAGTTGAGGAAGATGAATCAAAACCCAAGTAAAGTAAAGAACCAAAGAAAAAAACACAGAGGAAAGGGACTGGTAGTACCGGTAGAGAATTTCTTGGCAAATGTTACAAGTGTGGAGAAACCGGACATAGATTCTATGAATGTAAGCAAGGAATGACAATAATTTGTGTAGCAAATGAGGAACTGAAAGGTGAAGGTACCAGATCTGACTGTGCACTGGAGCAAAGAGAATCCCTTATGTTCAGAAGAAAGGATACCGGATCTACTCAGAGGAAGAGTCTTTTCTAGACTATGTGTAAATCAAGTGGTAAGTGTTGCAAGGCTATTATAGATAGTGGAAGTACTGGAAATTTTCTATATAAGGAGATGGTTGTGAAGCTTGGATTGAAAAGGCTTGAGCATCCTTGTCCTTATGAGGTAAGTTGGTTGCAAGATGATCAAAATATAGAGATAAAGTTGCAATGTTTGGTGAATTTCAACATTGGCCCTTTTAGAGATGAAGTTTTGTGTGATGTTGTATCTATGAGTGCTTGTCATGTCTTGTTGGGAAAACCTTGGTAGTTTGATAGAGAAGCTATTTATGACTGTAGAAGAAACCTAATTACTATTGAAAAGGATGGGAAAAAGTTCACATTGATTTCTTTCAAGGAGAAAGAGAAGGAGGTGAAGAATCTGAGTCCTGAGTGTAGTGTCATAAAATTGTGACCCTAGAAATTTTGACTGCATTAGGGTCCTCAAGCATGCAAGATCAAATCCTCTAGCCTGATCGGAGATCAGAGACTACTCAACCCTCAGAATCAGCTTCTCTCTTGGCCTCCACACCACCCTGTCTACACTCTACCCTAGAGAAAGGGGTAGGATAGGGGCATGGTGCCCCTGTCCACCCTAGGACATAGGCATGGCACCCTTTTCCTCCAAGGATAGGGGCGCAATGCCCCTGTCCCTACCCTATTTTGGGATAGGACCTTTCTTAGAGCATGCATTGTAGGTTGTGCAGTGAATGGGAAAACTCCCCCGATGTCACCCTATGACGAAAATCAAATTCAATAACATGCATTTAAGGGGCATTTGTCTTCTCATTTGTATAAGTGGGGTTAGTTGGATAAGTTGGATAAGTTGGAGTTGGTCAAGTTGCATAAGAGATTGAGCATTCAAGCATTCTTTTCTAGCATTGAGCATTCTCAAGTCTCCCTTCAAGGCTAGGTGTTGCATTCAAGTCAAAGATTCAACCATTGAAGAGGTTATTGATTCCAACATTCAATTCTACACAAGCATTTCTATCAACATTGCTATCACAACCTCCCTTGAGGTGATTTACAATTCAGTCTTTCATTTACATCTACTTGCAAGTACTTTCTTTCATTACTTGGTTAATTCCAAAACTAGGGTTTGACCTAAAGGCAAACCCCCAATCCCAACTCATTTTCCTCTTTTTCTATGTAGGTTACAGGTGCATAGTTGTACTTTCAGATTCAGGCTCCATTTGTAGAGGCAAAAAAACCCTTTTTGTTTTACGGATTTTTCAGAGGACCGTGTACATTCCTGACATGATTTGGTCAACTTTTCCTCAAATTTGTAGGGTGACTTCATCTTGACATATTACTACCATATCCAGGTGCACATCTTCATCCCATACTCTGATCTCAAGTTATAATCAGTTCTTTCTCTCTTTTTCACTTCATAATTCAATCAATTACTTTCCATTTCAAATAGGAAGAGGGGATTAGCTTATCATTCCCATTTCACTTAGAATTATATCTTCTTCTTTGAAGGTTGAATCTAGTGAATTCTCCTCTCCTCTTCCAATGTAATCAGGTCAAAAGTGTTTGAAGGAAAATCAGTAGTGAAACTCTCATCTCTCCTTGGAGGGAAAGGGTAGTTTTCCTCTTGATCTCTCATTCACATTTCACTACATTACATTTTGATGAACCTGATGTCTTGCATGCTTTCCTCTGAACAAAATTGCATATTTTTCATTTGCAAGTTTAAATTTTCTGCAAATTTAGTGGTTAAATCATTAAAAACCCTAGTTTTTAAAATTAAAATTGAACTTGTGATTTGTAAAAATTGCTTATGGTTATCTTAGATCTGAAAATTGTCTTGTTTATCAAATTCAATTTCCTCATTGTCTTGTTCAATTTGCAAAAAAAAGAAATTTACAAAATTAAGAGTTTACTTGTTAAAATTCTAATTTTCAAAAATTATCTTGAACTTGTGCAAAAATTGGATTTCCATTTAATTTTCAGATTTATGATTGTTCTTAGACTTGTCTTCTTTCCTACAATTCAAAATTTGAATTTCCCCCATTTTCCCCAAAATTCAAATTTCAAAATTAAGTGTTTAGGTCATAAAACCCTAAATTTTAAATTTAATTGAATTTTGTGCAAATTTCAAATCAATTTCATTCACATTCAGATTTCTAAACATTTTCCAAGGTGTCCCTATCCATTAGGTTTGACCTTTTTTCAAAACCCTAATAGGGTCCTATTTTTACATTTGTGCCTTCATTTCGCCCATCTAGAGGTTGTAAAATTCATAAATTTTTTGGGATTAGCTTTGAAATGATCGTAATATTCATCCTTGAAAATTTTTGAAAAAAGTTGGCCGGACCATGTGCGTTCCTTGCATGGTCCTCGACTTTTTTCTTGAAATTTCGGGAGACTGTTATGACTGCATTTAATAGCCTAAATCGAGAAGATTGGCTGATTTTGTTGATTTTTGTTCCCTCTAGAATAAAAAATAACTCCAAAATTCAACATTTCAAATTTCAAGAAATTTTTTAAAATTAAGAGGTTAATTATAGTCTACCCTAATTTTAAAAATTCTGATTTTAAAATTAAGTGGTATTCCATTGGCCCTAATTTTAAATTTCAATTTCCTTTCATTTTTGGAAATTGTGTCATCCTCTTCTTCCAAAAAAGTTTAATTGTGTAATCATTATTTTCTTAAATTTTGCATTAATAAATTTTGTAAGATTTGTTCCAAAATTCAAAATTCAAATTTTCCCTCTAGTGCATGAGTTTTACCACTATTAGTCCTACATATCCTATCCCCGTTAGACAAAGAATTAGAATTAAGGCTTCCCAAGATTTAATTATCGAGCAGATGGAGCCTTATTTGGGTGACTTCTTTAATGTGGATCATGCTAATTCTTCCCATCCTAATCATGTCCCTATTCACCCCATTGATGAATCCCATGATGAAGAAGAAGCTTTAAATAGAGTTTCTATAGATCAACTTTCCACATTGGATAATCAATTTGATAAGTTTCAACAATGGATATCCCAAGAATACCCTAATAGTGAAGCTCTTCCATTAATTGAAGGCCTTAAACACATGATTCAAAGTGATAAAAAATGAATTAATATATTGCATGGCATTGCATATATCGTTGATTCTAATGTCATGCCTATCAAGAGTTGTGTTGAAACCCTAGGTTATTCAAAACCTCCAACACAAGTCAATCCTTCTATTCCTTTGACTACTCTAATGACTAGTATTCCTACTTTTACCTCCAATATCATGGCTACTTCAACTCAAAGTGTCATTCCTACAAACATTGGTCATGGGGTAAATCCCTCCTCTTCATTTAATCCTCCATATTTACCTATGTCTTCCATAAGTGTTCATATTATTCCTCAACCAATCAATGCAACACAAGGGGGCAATTCCTTTAACAACTTTGTTCCTCCTTTAAGTGTCCCTTTTCCTACCCAATCATAACCTATGCCTACTTATCATAATGTCCCCCCACCTTATTCTCAGTCCATGCCTTCTTTTAATAACATCACACCACCTTCTCAATCAACTATGTCTAACAACAATTCTTCTACCGAAATGACAACTAACAATCTTTCTCAAACCGTGTCTTCCTTACAACAACAAATTGCTTCTATGAGTCAATCCAGGTTTAGTGTGCCCACCTTTGATGTTGCGAGCCCACTTTCTCTTGATATTGTTAAAGTTGTGCCACCTAAAGATGTTGAGATCGCTCAATTATAATTCTATAATGGAAAAGGTGATCCTCTTACACATGTCAAAATATTTCAAACCTTGTGTACCAATTTTGCTTATAATCAAAGATTGCTTGCAAAATTGTTTACAAGAACACTAAGAGATAAGGATTTATAATTGTATTTCTCTTTTCCTTCTTATTCTATCACTTCCTTTCAACAACTGGCAAATGATTTCATCCAACAATTTCAAAATAACATTGGTTCTTAAATCACTTTGGCTGATTTAATGCATTGTAAACAAGGTGTTAAAGAAAAAGTGATTGATTTCATTGGTAGATATAAGCATTTGTGTGCTCAAATTTCTTTTCATGTACCAGATAATGATATTAAATGAATTTTCATTTCTAATTTACAAAATGATATCATGGAAAAGCTTCTTTTGTCTAATTTTACTTCCTTTCCCTAGTTATGCGCAACACTCCACAATTATCAACTGGTTGTGAGTCAAATGGAGCAATCTACTCCTATGGCTCCGAGTGATAAGGGGGAGAGTGTTCAACAACCATTTGTGAAGTTAAAACAAACAAAAAGCTTCATCAAGTTCAATGATACAATCAACAACCACAATGTGAATGCTACAACAGGTGTGCCTTCTATTTCTATTTTTTTCCAAAGAGAAAGATAGTTTACTTCCTTGAATGAATCTTTACATAGTATTATGTCTCAGTTGTTGCACAAAAATGTTATCAAACTTCCTCCTATAAAACAAATTAATCCTTCTAAACTTGTATCCCCTTATTTTGATAACAATTCCTTTTGTCAATTTCATCATCAGTCTGGTAATGATGCCGATAAATGTTTCACATTGAAGAATAAAATTCAAGACTTGATTGATAATAATACTATATATGTGGCAGGTGTGAATGATAACAGGAATAAATAAGTTGGTCCTCCTAATCAAAATCTTAAGATTTTCACTGATCCCTTGCCTTCTCATACCTCTAACGTTACTGATATTGTGCCTAATTCTTTCTCTTTTGAAGAATTCACCTCTATGGCTCAAAACTTGGTTAATATGGTAGAAACACAAGATACACCTAAGGATCCCTATATTACATTTGACCCTAGCAAGACCATTAGAGCACCCGATGGCCCTTTATACATAGTTGTGAAGGTTAAGGATATCCCTTTCCATGGTGCCCTTATTGATCCCTCTTGCATGGTGTTAATCAATTATTCATCTTGAACAAAATAATGTGTATTTAATGTTGCTTTCCTCATTCGGTTTGACTTGTCCTTGGCTACGCAACTTTTTCTTTATATTTCACTTTTTTTGTCCCAATGAACCCGTAGGATGAACTTGCATATTGTTTCAATGTTCAAGGTTCAACCGGTACCTTTGTGTGGGTCGTGGATTTGTTTTGTTGTTAAGCGAGCGAGCGTGAATGTGTTAAGTCAGTTTTGAACTTGAAATTTGAACAATTCTTATAGCGGTTCAAGGTTCAACGTTTAAAGTCTTCCTTTATGTTTGTTAAAAGTCTTTGCTCATTCTCGATGTTGTGTTGAGCTGCAAGGTGGAATTTCTTTTGTTTTCCCAGGATTGAACTTGAACCATTGAACTTCTTGTTAAATGGTTCAAAGTTCAAAAGTTCATTTCAAGTTGGCCCCGAGGACATTAATAACACAAAGGTGGCGCGACAAAAGGAATATTCTGGGCATATTATATTTTTAAATTCTAATTATGGAAAAAAATCACGAAAAGTCAAGCCGTTTGTGCTGAGTTGATATGCAATTAAGAAAGTTGTCAGGATCCCATCAAATCATGGGTTATCTCACACGTTCGGATGAATTATCATGAGGCATGCGTAGGTATTACTTAGTTTTTTTCCGCTTCTTAATATGTGAATTCTCAAATTGTGAAAGTGGTAGTTGTTGTTGTTGGAGAAGTGTAGGACACCAAAGGTAATTCCAACTCCATACTTCTGAGGGTTTCATAGATTTGATGGTGGTAATAGGTGAGTTTTGATAATTTCTCCTTCGTTGTGTTACTATTTGTTTTGGAATATAATTTTGTTCTTTCTAGAAACTGTTTGATGAATGCAAAAGCAGCCATTATGAGGCCGAATCTTCTAAAACTCGGCTGCACATTATACTTAGTCAATACACTTCTAGAACTGGGTGACACTTCTTTGGCCCAAGCTGACTTAGGAGATTTTTTAGAAAGAGCTAAAAACCCTGAGGCTAACTCGATGATGGAAAGAATAGTTAAAAGTGGCTTGATTGAAGTTGCTACATTCCCAACTATCGGCCCTTGTCCAAAATTGGTGATAGCATGTATGAATAGGTATGATGTTGGTAGCAGGTGCATTAGGACCAGTAGTGGTGAATTGTTAGTACAAATTAATAGAGAAATGATGATGGCTGCAATTGGAATCCCTCATAAAGAGCTGTATGAAGATTGGTCCATTGGTACCTCATGCGCATTTTTCTTTGAGAAGAAAAGCACATACAAAAGAGTCATTGCAAGGAATTGGCTTCTAAAGGTTTAGAAAGGGGGGTCCCGGTTACACAAACCTCTTACAAGAGAGCATTTCATAACGGAGGTGTGAGATATTGTGATGTTGTTAAATAGACTCAAAGGGAATTCACACACTTTATACTGGGAAGACTCAATGTATTTTTACATCTAGGTATTGCTAGCTGGTGAGAGATATCTTGACTGGGCATAGGTTATTGCTGAAAGGCTTCATGAGGGTTTGAGTAATTTTGTTGGAATGTCTAGTTTAAACATGTCCTCATATCTATTTTATATATTGGCTTGTACTAGAAAGTGGGAAGGGTTGCATCATGAGCCTTGGGTGGATGGGATGAAGGTTTATGACTATTATCCACACCTGCAACAACAAAGATATGCAAAAAATGTTACAAGATGGAATGATGTTTTTACAAGAAGACTTGTCTTTGAACTGCAGGGAGACACAAATAAAATAATGTCAGCCAAGGCCATGGAGCTGGTCAGTATATATGAAAGATATTTTATCCAATTTCCCAAATTTACTTACATTAGAGTGGGGGGTTTTGAAGATGAACCATTCAAATTGCTTAGGTATGTCTTTGATAGTTATGTGCTTATTGAAGTTTGCAAATAGCTTGCCCACATTGATAAAAGGTTAAGGGTGAAGAGTAAATATGGAGTTGCCTTCCCAATTGAACATGGATATTATGGTTGTAAGTCTATTTCTGATGCTTTGAACCTAGAGTTAGAGTTCAAGAAGCTAAATTTATAGCCCTACATTTCCCGACGAAAGTTTGATAGCAGAGGCTATGAGGTAGAACATCTAAATGTTGATGTCAATTTCTTTCATGAACCCCAATTAGAATATTATTGGGAAAATTGTTGTGATGAATTTGAAGTGAGAAGGAGATTATGGTCAAGGTTCACTCCACAAAATATTGTTACAATGAGGTTGTCGATTAATATGGCAGGAATACAAGATGATGAGGGGGAAGATGTATTGGATCCTGAATTCAATGAAAGGGTTCAAGGGCAACCCATCCTTGAAATTGACTGGGATAGGAGAGAAAAAGAAAGTATCCAAGCCATGTCCTTCAATATCATAAGGAGAACAGAGAAGTGGTTAAGGGATCGTAAATTTAGAAACGAGTCAGTTATTACTCCTAAAGAATTAACAGTTGGTCCACTCCATGCTATAACACAGATTCCTACTTCCTCCTCTAATGTAATTGTTGATGTTGTAGGTGCCACAAGGCTAAAAATTAGAGAGGTTCAAACCAAGAGGTCAAATAAATCCCCATTGAGTTCCTTAGTGGTTCGAGTCACCTGTTCTAGGAGCAAAAAGAAAAATAGGAAACTAGTGGCAGACCAAATTGTTGTGGACTTAGATTCAAGTGAAGAAACCCAGGTGACCATAGATGAAAAAGTGTTGAATAATCCTTCAGTATAGGATGTATATGTAGGGAAAGAACTTGAAGAAAATCCAAATGTGATGAGAACCATGAGTGTTGTTAAAAAATGGGTTTTCCTTTCCCATAATCGGCTAAGTTTTTGAAATTTTGAATTAGACACACTATCAATTGCTTCAGCTCTGTGTTAGGTCCTAGGGGTTTAGGGTTTTAATTTTAAATCGTTCAATATTTTATCAAAAAAAAAACCCTCTGGTTTCTATTTCTTCGTTACTTTATCCACTTAAGTAATGGGTCTTGGGGTCATGAGAGGTGTCCCCCCCTTGTCATTTGCCTAGGTGATTATTGAATTAATTGAAAAATTTATGCCTTACATCTTTTCTTCCTAATGTTGTCGGGCCCAGTAAGTTGTGCGAAGTTCTCAGGTGGATCTATGGTTTTTGCTTTTTTTTTAGGCGAACTTACGCATGGTTTAAGACTCGTGAAATGGAAAAAGGGAAATGTAGTCTAAATGACGCATTTGGCCCGATTTAAAATGGCTTCATCTTGCCCAAGATCCAATGGTTGGCATTATTTCGCAGCCTAAACTTGCAAGTGAAATACCTTTTGCGAAATGGCGAAAGCGTTTGGCGGGACCTTGCAGTGAATATTTTCTAAGTGACTAAAAGGTGATCAAGTCCAATCTGATCCGACGGTTCATGCTATTTTGTAGGATGAAGATGCTTGACATTTAGCTTTCACCAAGTGGCGAAATGACATGGCACTCCAAGTAGACGGTCCAGCTAGTCGAGAGGGTGAGTAAGATGATGGCACATGGCAGAGGCCATAATAGTCAGCAAGGCAGGTCTAAGGGTTAAAAGGTGGGTCCCAGAGGTGAGTCATGCCATGGGATAAGAAGTGACCTAGTAGATATAGGTGCCAAGGATGAGGTGGAATCTAGTGTTTTCTCTCAGCGAATGAAAAGTTGACATGTCAGCTTTGAAAGTGACTAGATGCTAGGTGTTTGAAGTTGAGTTAGAGGGCCCACATCTGTCGGATTCAGTTAAGATTGTTAAGCATCGAGCAAGTCAAAAATAATCTAACGGCCTGTGTGAATTTGCAAAGGTAAAATGCTCAATTTTTATGCCCTACAAAATGGCGAAAAGGTTTTTTGGCCCCGAAGACAAATAAAGCATGAGGTTAAAAGAGGATCAACTCCGTTTTAATCCAAGGGCTCGCGTTATTTCACGGTTGCGAACCAACCAAAGGATATACTTCGCGAAATAGTAAAAGGAAAAAGGGTTCATCCAGGTGTCATGCTAGATGGTGATGTGTCCATGGACACATGGTTTCAGAAGAAGTTGAGGGCCCACCAAGGTGTAATCGGTGGTATAAGGGAAGGATACATGGCTGACATTGAACTAAATGTGAAGAGTTTTCCAAGGCTAATGGTTGATTGCCATGTGGTAGCCAGTAACCAATGAAAAGGCAACGTAAGTAAAGCAAGCATTAAGGTTTCCCTTAAAGGGTGGTCATCTCTGATCTGATCCAACGCTTAGCGTTGTTTCGTGGCCCAAAGTTGAAAGCTGTCTAAGCTTCACGAAATAGCGAAAGATCGCTAGCAGTCAAGGTAAAGGTGCAGTTAATGAAGATGTCGATAGTTTTGGTAAGAGTTAAATGTCGAGTAGTTAGAGGTGGGGACCGGGGTGAAGGCAAGGTTGTTAAGTCAGTGTAAAGGCTGATCAAGTTTCTTTTGATCGGATGGTTGGCATGATTTTGTTTAACGAAATTTCTCGAAGGTTATGCTTCATGAAATAGCAAAAGAGCGAAAGGAAAGAATGTGCAGGAATGTTGTGACCCATTGGAGCGAAAAATTTGAATTCTCTCAGGAATTCAATTCTGAAGGGATGACCAAAGCATGCGGTATCAATGTCACAGTTAAGACCCTGGGTACCATATATGATCTCCTGTCGATTGAGTGAAGGTATCATTCAAAAGAAATGTTGCAGAAGAGCGGTTGTAGAGCTACTTTCTTCAAATACAGAGCAAGTCAATTCAGTTGCAGAGCAGATTCCTTTGAGCTAAAAACAGGTTTTCTTGTACTCTTGTGTGGCAATTTCTTTGTGCTGTGTTTTAATTAAGGTCTTGATTTGTCACAGAACTAGTTGGGGGTAGTATTTTAATTGCTTGCATATCTTAAAATGGCACCTAAGAGAGAATTTTCTGGGAAAGTTAATTATCAAGAGAGGGCCATTTGTGATGATTTTCTTGAGAAGTTGACATTGTCAACTAATCAGGCATCAAAAATAAAAGAATTAGTGCCTAGAGTTCCTCGCTTGAAGACAGGAGAAGGGTTGTATGATAAGGGTAATTGGTTTAGAGATCCATAGGTTGGGTTGTCTGGGTTGGGGTTATTCAAAGTTGGATTTGGAATGAGAAATTCTCTAGCCCCACAGAATAGCATGTGGGAGTTAGATGTCGAGAAATTGGTAGTTCCAGGAGTATTCATGGATATGGATCTATTGACTCAAATTGCACATAACTATGATCCAGTCACAAGGAGCATTAAGGACATAAATGGGAAAGCCCTCATTGAAATCAATAATGAGGAATTCAGAAGTGCTTTTGGGCTTAATGAGTTTACCAATTTTCTAGAACCCATTAACTTCAAATCATTAGCTCAAATATATAGTGCACAGAGGAACCACCTTAGAAATGGGCCTCTCAAGGAACTTTTTGTGAAGATAGGCTGGTTGACAGTTGTAGGACCCAACACTAAAGAGCCCTTCTCATTGAATCTGTTCATCCTTAGGGCTAAGGGAATGTATTGGTCACTTTGCCAGATTTTAGGAGAGGATGCTGAGGCAAATATGCCCAATCACTACTTGCTAATGATTGCTCAGATTTTGAATCCTTCTCTTGCAGTAACATTTGATTATGCTTCTTTCATTACTGATGCTATCCATGGAGGGTTGATAGGAATAAAAAATGGGAAGGTGGATAGGCCTTTCGGATGGTATTCACTTCTCATGCATCTATTTTTGTTCAAAGGTGGTGATTACTTTGCAAGTGGACTGGACCTCATAAAGGAGAAAGAGGGAGAAAAGATGCTAGTGCAATTATGGAGTACAGTGCTATCATGGGAAAGAGATGATGTCAATTTCTTAAAATTTGATAAATATTTTGCATCAAAGATTAGGACTCTCCTCTGCTTAGAAAACCCAAGAATCCCCAAGGTTCTTTTGGAATTTGTTAGACCAAAAGAATTTGCAGAAAGTATAAAGATTGTTCATAATTGGGGTGATATTTACTTAAACCCAGTCTCAATAGTTTTCAGAGTTTTTGGTTTCAGAGGCACTCCATTCTTATTGCCCTATCAAGTCCCTCTCAAAGTAGGAATTGCAAAAGTCCTCAGACAAATTGGTAGTGTGCAAGAAGCAGAGCTAATAGGTAGGGGTAAAGGGACTATTTTCCCTATGGTTACTATAGCCCATCAATTTATAATAACCAAGGGAGGTTGGAATTATTTTGAAGATTTTCTCAAACCTTATCATTTGTCAACTGCAATATCTAGGTGTGCCAATCCAGAAGACTTGTTCAATGGCATGTTTAGAAACAAAGCAGTGTGCAGAGGTAGACCCCATCAATTTTAGTTTCCTAAAGACCTCATTAGAAATGAGTTTGATCTAGATGAGTAGGAGTTGAGGAAGGAAAAATGGGTGGCTTATAAGAAAGCTTTATATTTTGTACATCAGTTTGATGCCAGCTATGACCCATTGTCTAGCTTTTTCCCTTTTAAGGAGAAAATAAAGTTCCTAATTGTTTTCTTTGAGGATGTAATGTAGACTCTGAAAGAAAAGAGGGAGGCTGTGATTAAAAGCAACCTTGAAAAGGAAAGAATGGTTCTAAGTAGGTCTGCCTCCACCAGAGCAATCCCTCATGGTGACTATACATTGCACAAGAAATGTAATTATAGTGTGCTAGTGCCTACAACACGGGAGCCCTCTACCTCCAAAGGAAAGAGGAAGATACAAGATGCCATTGACATCCAAGAGAGCCCAAAGAAGCAGAGAGTAGGAAAAGAGGTACAATCTGATACACCCTTGTACTCTCCATCCCAATCCCCTATTCATATAGGAGATAAATAGGCAATAGCTGAGCAGCTGATACAGTCAGGTAGTCTAGGAGAAATAGCCTACACTTAAGATGAAGCAGAAGAGGGAATGCCAGAAGAACCCCTTGCTACTGAAATGAACATCACTACCAATGAGTTCAAGGGCTAGGAGTGGGATCCTGAGATTAAGCAGGCCAGTGATGACTTCTTGGCTGACAACACTTTTGTTACATCAGGAGCATTTATGTAGTTTGTATGGAAGCAAAATATAGACAAATACAATGCAAGATGTGAGAAGAGAAAAGGTGAGTAGCCTCACAAAGATCCAGCTCTGGTGGAGGAGGAAATAAAACAAGAAATGATGGATGAGTTTAAGTCCATCACTCCTTAACAAGGAAGAGATATGGTGGCACAAGCTGGAGTGCTCATTCTCCCTGAGTGGGACATAGTAGATGCGCTGGTACTGGAAGTAGTAAGAAAAGAAACCAAGCCCATGGAGGGAATCACTTTCAGCAAAGATAATGCTACACTTGTCATGTGGTCTCTCAAGAGAGATGAGAATAAGAGAAGTAAAGATACCCCAGGGTCAAGCTACCTTGGTGGAATGATAGTGAAGAGAGTGCAGAACAAAGGGGTGGTGGAAGCTGCTAGCACTATGCTAGAGACTACAAAATTTAGTGTTGCAGTAGCAGAAAGGGAAGCTAAGGAAAAAGTAGACCTCCAAGTCAAGTTAGAAAGAATTTTGAAGGCTTATAACAGTGCTAAGGAGGAGGTAAGAGGTAAGGATAGCATCATTGCTAAGTTATAAAGCCAGTTGACAGGATAGTACCATCAAGGTGAGTCTTCAACACTGATGATCTCCTCTTCTCCTGCAAGACCTCCACCTAGCAGCCCCATCATTGAGTTCCTACCATCTCCAGCACCTTCTAGCTCCCAAATGGTTGAGATTACTCCTCAAGAGTTAGAGAATTTGAAACAGGTTCAGGCCTTGTATGCAAATAATAATGAGGAAAGAGTAAGGGCTACCATTTCAAGTTTTGTAGATATAATGAATGCCTCACTATTATATAACAACATAAGCAAGATTTTGGATATGTGGAATGAGCTTAATAGAGATAAGGCCATTTTGACACCTATTTTTGACAAGTGGAAGCCTAGAGAGTAGGACTTGGAGCTTATTTGTGTATCTTATGATGAAGCAGGGGCTGATCCTATCATCAAATCCACTTGTGACACCACCAAAGACTTAGTAAAATTGGCAGAAGGGGTGGATAATACTGACAGGAAAATCAACTTGTACAAAAAGGAGTATGCTGATCAGGTTTTTGAATTGATTCCAGGAGTTTTTGTCAGCCCAAATCAACTAAAGGACAAACAAGTGTGGATTAAGGAATTAGAGGCCAAACTGTCAGCCAGAATAAAAAGAATTGTTGATTTAGATGATGCTTCATTTTTTGTTGTAACAATTCAGGAGATAGAGAAAATAAAATTTCATTATGGTTTTCTCAATTCAAAAGTCAACAAGATGAGAAATTCCTTGAAAAGGTTAACCAAGGCAAAGGCAAAAGTGATTAACTTCACGTGGCCAACAAATGATGTGTACAATGAGTGGACAAGAAAATATGCCATCCAAGATGTAGAGTAGTTAGAGGGCGCTCCTAAACAGTTAGAAGAGGTTGCAACTAGACAGCAAGTAGAAGAAGCTGCAGAGGTCGAAAAGGACTTGTAACTATTTTTTGTAAAAGGATTTGTAACTTCTTCTAGAAAAGAAATGATTGTAACAAATTTTCCTAGGAAAGTCCGAAGCTATGTGCATCCATATTGATATAAATGGATACCAAGACTAATAGAAAATGGATCACAAAGAATTATAAGAAAACACTGCAGAAATTTATCTGAGCTTTTCTAGGTTGAATGGAGAATATTCAAAAGTTTTTGTAATACTTTCTTGAAGATAATATCAATATGCAGACCATTGATTTTGAGTAAAACTTTGTGTCATCTTCAAATGTGTTTGCAATTGTTTACTATTTCATTCTGAATAATCTAGGGTTATTTTGTTTGAATAGGGTTGTAAGGCAACTTTCAGTAGATGTGCTTGTTAGCTTTTCTCTTCAGGAGGGAAATTAAATATGCGGTGATCACTTCTACCAGTAATTTCTCTATAGGATACTTTGAATCTTGATGAGCATATTTTAATTTGGTATGCATAAATTCTTGTGTGTGTTAGGCATATATAGGGATCAACAGAAGCTAAGCCAATGGGATGTGTAAAGATATCTTGTTTGGGGAGTATTGTTTGAATTTAGATGACTCTGTGACCTTGGATAAGGCACTGGTATAGATCGAGGTTGTTTATTACATGTTTTGTAGGTCAAAATACTGAATATGAGTATAATTTTCATTCCTTTGTTTCAGTTAGTTTCAAGGTGATTAGATCCACTGGTTTTCTGGACTAGTTTGCTGTAGATTTATCTTTTAAAAGTGTGAATTTAGTTCACAAAGGTATACCCGCCTGGACTCTGAGTAGGTCCGAAGTGTAGAAGGTTAAATCAAACCTTGTCATATGTTGTCCTAAGAGTTTCCTTCCCTTTAATATCTCTTCTACATAGAGTTTAATCATTTTATTATAAGGATGTTGAAGTGAATTAGATTTTGAAGACAACAAAAGTGGCGACTCTACTGGGGAGAGTCACATTAAGGATCCAGATGCAGATTTGTGCTTAAGTTGTAAATAAAATCATTGTGTTTGTGGAATTCCTGTGTATTATTCTAAAGCTTGTTTTCATATTTCTCATATTCTTTTGGGTGGTGACTCTGTTATCTTGGAACCAGTCCTTGTGAATTATAAATCATTCTAAAAGGAAAACAAGCGTAATGCAAGGAGGAAAAAACACCAAATCAGTCATGAAGAAGCATCCTCATGAAACTTTGCAAGAGGGTTTGCCCGAGCAGTCATGAAGGGGCTAGAAGAGATCAGTGTTACATGAGCCATCAAATGTTGCTTGGGTACAAAAGAGTAATAATACTGGTAAGATGCCTGATCAACTTGTTTATGCAAAGTCTAATTCTTCTTCTAGAGATTCTAAACAAGATATATTAGGCTTCCATTCTGGATTGTTTGGAAATATTGATAATGCACATGTTTTAAATCAAGATTTATCCCATGTTAGTGTCTCTGCAAGAGATAGGACCGGTTCAAATGCAATTAGACACTCTGTGCCTAGAATAATTGATGGAAACATTAGTTTGATTGACATAGATCAAGTCAATATATCAGATTCTGAGGAAAATTTCCCTGATGAAGATAAAGTATCCCAAGAAATCGAAGATTTGAATAAAAGAGTCCACCATCTAATCTCCCTAAGAGCCCAAAAGGAAGAAAATAAGGAGAAGGAAGTCAAATCTAAATTAATGGAGAGAGATAGGCTTCTTAGACAAATAGCTAATCTTGAAGTGCTAGCTAAGGAAAAAGAAAAGAGTGATGAGGAAGGCCCTGTGATCAAACAAATTTTGATCCCCAAAGCCAAGCAAGCATATAGGTCAGTAGTCCAACCAAACAGGGAAGTATTTAGTGATTCTCAGCTTCCTAGGACTAATGTGGATAAAGGAAAATAGAAATGGGTGGATGATGGAATTGAATCTAAAATTGTAGAGGATATTTCTCATAGGTTGTCAGCACATGAGAGAGAAATGGAAAGAATGAGGAAAGAAAAAGAGGATCTCCAAATGGAACTAGAGAAAGCTGAATTGGAAGCGACAAATCAGGAAGTAAAAAGAAAATTAGTTACTTAAAGGCTCCCCCTATCATGTTTCCATCAGAAGACCTTAGTAAGCCTGATCCTCAACAAATTTCCCTTCCCCCGGTTAAGATTCAACCTATAGTGCCTGCTAATATAGCCTCAGTGAGTCAAATCCCTGTGAACAGTCAATATACCCAAGTATCTCAGTCTCCAATTCCAAAAGTTAAAATGACCATGGGAAACAATAATGCTATTACCCCTTTTCAAAGGAGACCAATCAATTTAGAACAATATAGACAATTGTTCTTTGATGGGATCCTAGGATATCCCAATCATGTTCCTACTGCATTAAGAGATAGACTCCATAAATTTGCTGGGAACAATGCAATTAGTGTTGAGGAACATCTAAAATCTTTTGGGGACCTAATAAATGATTATGAGATAGTGGATGAAGATGTTATCATGAAACTATTTGTCCAATCCCTGGTTGATGATGCAAGAGATTGTTACAAAGGTCTTCCAGTTAATAGCATAGGGTCATGGGAGGATTTTAAAAATTGTTTTCAAGAATAGTATGGTGATAAGACTAATGTGAGCTTCATGCTCAATGAATTCAATAACATTAGAAAGTCTGATAATGAAATGGTCACTGACTTCAATGCCGGATTCCAAAAGGCCATGCACAGATTGTATCAGGTGATGAGATTAGATGATAACATGTGTTTAAATACCTACTACAATGCATTTGATTCTAAGATGGCCTATATCCTGAGAGATGCTTTTAGAATTGCCATTAATGTAGAAAGTAATAGAAAAGCATCTGGGAAGTTGGGAAGAAGAACAGATGGTAGATTATGGCAAGAAACAAAACAGCAACCTAATAAAGTTGCTAAGGAGGAAGATAAGATAGAGAAGTTGGTTATTGCAATGAAGGATCTGACTACCAAGGTAAACAAAAATGACAAACCTCATTATAACTAGCAAGATAGACCCCCTAGATTGCATGACATGCCTTATAATACCAACTGGAAAGATAGAAAACCCCAAAATGAGAAGCCTAAAATTGCCCAAAATTAGGACACTCCAGATCCCTTGAAAGGGAAAACTGTCCATAATATAGAAAATACTCCCTGGTGTATTGCTTGTGATGGACCACATTTTCCTCATCAGTGTGCAGTGGCTCAGGCTCTTGAAGAATCTATGAGACAAGAAGCTGAGCCTAACATCAATATGTTTGAAACTATCATAGAAATTGATGAGGAGTCTATACAAAGGGAATACAGTGATGTGCTAGATAATGAAAGGTTTGTCCAAGGACAACTAACCTTAGATTGGCATCCTACATTGAATGTGGTAACAATTGAGGATGAAGAAGTTCATCTTAGAAGGCCTACTGAGGAAGAAGTTAAAAATCTCACTAAAGCTTCCATTGCCAAAGCAAAACACAACTATAACTTGAGGAGCACAAAGAGGGACACTGATCAGGGTGAACTTGGTTCCATGTTCATAAAAGAGGTCACTCAAAAGGGGGCAGAAAGTAGTGCTATTACTGTTCCTAAGATTGGTCAAGAAAAAAGGGAACAAGTTAAAGATGTACCCAAGAGTACAAATGATAAAAACACTAGTGATATACAAGGAGCTGCCACAGTGAAAAAGGTAAGTCAGCTCAAGACAGAGAGAGTTAGAGCTAGTACTAAAATAAGCAATAGTTCTACATTTGACATGGCTCAAGCTCTTACTCAGATGAAGGTCACTGTCCCATTAGTAGAATTACTAAAGATTAAAGAACATAGGGATGCAACTTTGTCTTTATTTTTGAGTATATCTGATAGTGACACAATCTTACCCACCGGTTTAGCTAGAATTGGAAAGGATCAAGAGTTCCAAACCCCAAAGGTTTATGTTGGAACCACTATCACTCAAGAGCTTTCGCAGGTAGATCCTTTCTATGGTACTTTGTTAGTAAACAACCGGTTGATAAAAAACTGCATGATAGATTCAGGAGCTGCTGCTAATGTAATGCCCTATGGTGTTATGAAAGAATTAGGACTGTCAGTAACCACTGTATATGGAAAATTCTATGCTATGGATAATAGGGAAGTACTTGTGATACGTACAATGAAAGATGTTGAGGTAAAAATAGCAGCATTCCCTGAGGCAACTTATAAAATGGATGTTATTGTTACTGATACCAAGCCTCATTATGGTATGTTACTATCCATGCAATGGGCAGCAGCAGTAGGAGGAAATGTTCAACTAGACTTATCTTATGCCACCATTCCAATCAATGGAAATCAGGTCAAATTGTACAGAGAGCCACGTGCTCCTAGGGTAATTGAAAATGTAGACCCTAATATGCTCAATTGTATGATTGATGTAGATCTTGATAACTTTAGACTTCAAGCAATTTTACCCCAATTGAAGAATACTGACCCCATTGTGGTCGAATTAGAAGCACAATAGTATGGATTATGGCAGATGTATTTTGATGGAGCTTGCTCCAGAGAAGGATCTAGAGCAAGGGTTCTTTTTGTATCCCCATCAAGTATAACCTTTAAGTATTCTTTCTTATTGGCTTTCCAGTGCACAAATAGTACTGTAGAGTATGAAGCCTTATTGTTAGGGCTTGAGGTTGCAAAGAAGCATGGAATCCAGCTATTGACAGTGTTAGGGGATTCAGAATTGGTTGTATCTCAGGTAAGATCCAAATATGCATCTAAGAATGATAGATTAAAGAGATATAAACATGTAGTTTGGGATGTTATTGAGCATTTTAGTGCATTTTCTATTAATTGGATAGAGAGATCAAAGAATATTATGGCAGATTTCCTAGCTAATGTTGCCTTGAAAAATGATGATGCAACACTAACCGGTATTTCCACTTTGGAAATAAAATCTAGGCCTACTATTCTTGATAATGTGTACAATTGGCAAGTTTTTGCTAATGATGAAGACATTCTTAGGTTCATCCAATGTGTTGATGATTATGATGGACAGAAGATTGATTGCAATGCATTGGTGGAGGTGGTTGATAATAGGGAAAAAATGTTTGGAAATGATTTGGTCTAGTTGGAAACCAATGAAATACCTAAAGGGCTGGTAGAGCTGGAAAGCATGTTCAGTTACAATGACAGTCACTTACATCAGCAGTCTACCACCAAGTTGGAAGAACTAGAGGAGGTAAACCTAGGGACTGAATCATCCCCTAAGTTGGTATACATTGGGAAGAAATTACCCCCTCATGTCAGGACTAACCTTATTAATTTATTGAGGAAATATAAACATGTTTTTGCTTGGTCTTATGAAGACCTAAAGGTTTATAGACAAGATCTTTTTCAGCATGAAGTTCCTTTACTTCCAGATGCTAAGCCTTTTAGATAGAAATAGAGACCCATCAATCCCCTATTAGAAACTAAGATGCAACAAGAGTTGACTAAATTAAGAGAAGGGGGGATTATAAAACCTATAAGACATTCTTCATGGGTCTCCAATCTAGTCCCAGTAAGAAAGAAAAATGGGGACATTAGATTGTGTTTAGATTTTAGAAATTTGAATGTGGCTTGTTTGAAAGATAACTACTCTTCCCCAAATATGGAAGCCATGTTGCAGAGAGTGACAAGTTGTGATCTTTTATCCATGATGGATGGTTTTTCAGGATACAATCAAGTGTTAGTGAAGGTATCTGAATAGTTTAAAATTGCCTTCACTACTCCATGGGGAACATATGTCTATGTGAGAATGCCATTTGGATTGAAAAATGCTGGAGCTACATTTCAGAGAGCCATGGATGTAGCCTTCAAAGAATTCATTAATATCATCATGGTGGTTTGTCAAGATGATCTAACCTATTTTTCTAAGAGGGCTGATGATCATTGTGGACATTTGGAAAAGGTGTTCAATAAAGCCTTAGAATTAGGTGTGTCACTAAATCCCAAGAAATGTCATTTTGGAGTCACTGAGGGAAAACTATTGGGACACATTATTTCAAAGGAAGGGGTAAGAATAGACCCTGAAAGAATTGAAGCAATAAACAAGGTGTCTAAACCTAAGAATGTAAAAGGTATTCAATCCTTTCTAGGCAAGGTAAATTTTGTTAGGCGATTCATTGCAAACTTTACAGAGATAGTGAAGCCTATTGTCAAGTTGCTCAAGAAGGATACCAAATTTTGTTGGGATCAAGAAGCCTCAAAGGCTTTTTCTAAAATTAAGAAACCTATTCAAGAAGCACCAGTGTTAAAATCTCCTAATTAGTAAGCCCTTTTCTCTATTTTCTTTTGCTTCATATCATACAGTAGCTGCAGTATTGTTACAAAAGGACAATGAGGGATATGAACATCCCATAGCTTTCTACAGCAAGTCTTTGCAAGCAACAAAATTAAAATATGAAACCATGGAAAAACAAGCTTATGCTTTGGTTAAAGCTATCAAGGCTTTTAGGCCATATCTGGTAAATGCAAATATCATTGCCTATGTCCCACATGCTGCAGTTAAGGATATTTTGTCCCAGTCTGAGGTTATAGGGAAAAGATGCAGATGGATTAATAGAATTCAAGAATTTGACTTGGAGATAAAGATCACCAAATTGGTGAGAGGTTTAGGATTAGCTAAGCTCATGATTGAGTCTAATCTTATGAATGTAGAAATACATAATGTTGAAGTCAGAGATACTTCAGTCACTAGCATTGAAAGGCAACCTTGGTACTCAGAGATAGTCCAATTCCTAAGAGATGTTGCATTCTTAGAAGGAATGACACATAATCAAAAAAGAACTCTGAAACTCAAGTCCCAAAAATATGTGCTCATTCAAGGTGATCTGTTCTGGAGAAAAAGAGATGGAGAATTGCTAATTTGTTTGGATGAATTCCAGGCTAAACGAGTATTGACTGAAATGAATGATGGAGTATGTGGGGGTCATTACTCTACTAAGACAACTGCTGGTAAGATAATCTAGGCTGGATACTTTTGGCCTACCTTATTCAAATATGCTCATGCATATGTCCGGAAATGTGACCCATGTCAGAAGTTTTCATCCAAGCTGAAGTATGAAGGAGCCTTACCCCTAAATCCAGTCACAATGGAAGCCCCTTTTGTCTAGTGGGGCATTGATTTTATTGGAGAGATTGTTGAGAGGTCAGGAAGAGGTCACAGATGGATCATAGTAGCCACTGACTATTTCACCAAATGGATAGAAGCTATTCCTACAAGAAGAGCTACAAGTAAGGTTGCCATTGATTTCTTGATGGATAGTGTAATAACTAGGTTTGGAATACCTGCTAAATTGGTAATGGACAATGCCATGAGTTTCAGATCAAAAGAGTTTGTAAGATTTTGTACCAGTCATGGAATACTCATGTCTTACTCTTCACCTTATCACCCTCAGGGGAATGGACAAGAAGAATCCAGCAATAAAAGCCTTTTGAATATCATCAAGAAAATCCTGGAAGAAAATAAGAGATCTTGGGATCAAAAATTGAAGTTAGCTCTGTGGACAGATAGAATAACAGTCAAGAAGGCCATTGGAATGTCACCTTTTGAACTGGTTTATGGTACTCAAGTCAGATTGCTAGTGAATAATCTTCTTCCAATTTACAAATTCTTGCAAGATGAGGACATGGAGCTATCTGAACCTATGGAAAACAAAATGATCCAAATTGTGGAGGTGGAAGAGCTCAAAGCTTTAGCTCATAAAAGAAATCAGAAGATCCAATTGCAGTCCAAATACCTTTTTGATAAAAGGACATCATTAAGGAAGTTTCAAATTGATGACATTGTTCTTCAGTGGAATGCAAAAGGACAGGACAAGGGAAAGCATAAAAAATTTGAATCATTATGGATTGGCCCTTTTGTGGTCTATGACTTAAATGGTAAGGATTCATATTTTGTGAAGAATATGAATGATGAAATACAGGAATTTCCAGTGCATGGACAATTCCTGAAACATTATTTCTCTTGATGTCCATGCACAGTAGGTCCTTTGTTTGTATATATTTTGTTTCTCTCCTGTTGTTTTGTTTGGGTCTGTGTTTTGGTCCATTTCTCCAGAGTTTCTGAGTTATCTTGTGTTGACCTTGTGATCAACCATCCCCAGTCAAAGCTCTTGTTATCACTGTTTAAAAAATGGTTTTTCCTTTCCCATAATCGGCTAAGTTTTTGAAATTTTGAATTAGACACACTATCAATTGCTTCAGCTCTGTGTTAGGTCCTAGGGGTTTAGGGTTTTAATTTTAAATCGTTCAATATTTTATCAAAAAAAAACCCCTCTGGTTTCTATTTCTTCGTTACTTTATCCACTTAAGTAATGGGTCTTGGGGTCGTGAGAGGTGTCCCCCCTTGTCATTTACCTAAGTGATTGTCAAATTAATTGAAAAATTTATTCCTTATGTCTTTTCTTCCTAATGTTGTCGGGCACAGTAAGTTGTGTGTAGTTCTCAAGTGGATCTACAGTTTTCACTATTTCGTTAGGCAAAGTTGTGCGTGGTTTAAGACTCACGAAATGGCGAAAGGGAAATGCAGTCTAAATGACACATTTGGCCCGATTTAAAATGGCTTCATCTTGTCCAAGATCCAACGGCTGGCATTATTTCACAACCTAAACTTGCAAGTGAAATACCTTTCACGAAATGGTGAAAGCATTTGGTGGGACCCTACAGGGAAGATTTTTTAAGTGACTAAAAGGTGATCAAGTCCAATCTGATATGACGGTTTGCGTTGTTTTGTAGGATGAAGATGCTCGACAGTTAGCTTTCATGAATTGGCAAAATGACATGGCACTCCAAGTAGACGGTCTAGCTGGTCGAGAGGGCGAGTAAGATGATGGCACATGGTAGAGGCCACAATAGTTATCAAGGCAGGTCTAAGGGTTAAAATGTGGGTCCCAGAGGTGAGTCATGCCGCGGGATAAGAAGTGACCTAGCAAATATAGGTGGCAAGGATGAGGTGGAATCTAGTGTTTTCTCTTAGCGAATGAAAAGTTGACATGTCAGCTTTGAAAGTGACTAGATGCCAGGTGTTTGAAGTTGAGTTAGAGGGCCCATGTCTCCCGGATTCAGTTAAGATTGTTAAGCATTGAGCAAGTCAAAAATAATCTAATGGCCTATGTGAATTCACAAAGGTAAAATGCTCATGTTTTATGCCCTGCGAAATGGCAAAAAGGTTTTTCAGCCCCAAAGAAAAATAAAGCATGAGGTTAAGAGAGGATCAACTCCATTTTGATCCAAGGGCTCACATTATTTCACGGTTGCAAACCAACCGAAGGATATGCTTCGTGAAATAGTGAAAGGAAAAAGGGTTCATCCAGGTGTCATGCTAGATGGTGACGTGTCCATGGACACATGGTTTCAAAAGAAGTTGAGGGCCCGCCAAGGTGTAACCGATAGTATAAGGGAAGGACACGTGGTTGACGTTGAACTAAATGCGAAGAGTTTTCCAAGGCTAATGGTTGATTTCCACGTGGTAGCCAGTAACCAATGAAAAGATGACGTAAGTAAAGAAAGCATAAAGGTTTCACTTAAAGGATGGTCATCTCCAATCTAATCCAACACTTCGCGTTGTTTCATGGCCCAAAGTTGAAAGTTGTTTAAGCTTTGCAAAATAGCAAAAGACCGCTAGCAGTCAAGGTAAAGGAACAGTTAGTGAAGATGTCGACGGTTTCGGTAAGAGTTAAACACCGAGCAGTTAGAGTTTCATCTAATGCTTGGCGCAGCTTCATGAAGAAAAAATAATCGAGGGTTATGCTTCACGAAATAGCGAAAAGGAGGTGGGGCTCGGGGTGAAGGCAAGGCTGTTAAGTCAGTGTAAAGGCTGATCAAGTTTCTTTTGATCAGATGGTTGGCGTGGTTTCGTTTAATGAAATTGCCTCAAGGTTATGCTTCATGAAATAGCGAAAGAGCGAAAGGAAAGAATGTGCAGGAATGTTGTGACCCGTTGGAGCAAAAAATTTGATTTCTCTCAGGAATTCAATTCTAAAGGGACGACCGAAGCATGTGGTATCAATGTCGTAGTTAAGACCCTGGGTACCATATATGATCTCCTGTCGATTAAGTGAAGGTATCATTCAAAAGAATTGTTGCAGAAGAGCGGTTGCAGAGCTTTATCTTCAAATATAGAGGAGGTCAATTCAGTTCTAGAGGAGATTCCCTCGAGCTAAAAATAGGTTTTCTTGTACTCTTGTGTGGCAATTTCTTTATGGTGTGTTTTAATTAAGGTCTTTATTTGTCACAGAACCAGTTGGGGGTAGTATTTTAATTGCTTGCATATCTTAAAATGGCACCTAAGAAAGAATTTTCTGGGAAAGTTAATTATTAGGAGAGGGCCATTTGTGATGATTTTCTTGAGCAGTTGACATTGTCAACTAATCAGGCATCAAAAGTAAAAGATTTAGTGCCTAGAGCTCCTCGCTTGAAGATAGGAGAAGGGCTGTATGATAAGGGTAATTGGTTGAGAGATCCATAGGTTTGGTTGTCTTGGTTGGGGTTATTCAAAGTTGAATTCGGAATGAGAAATTCTCTAGCCCCACAAAATAGCATCTGAGAGTTAGATGTCGGGAAATTGGTAGTTCTAGGAGTATTCATGGATATGGATCTATTGACTCAAATTGCACATAACTATGATCCAATCACAAGGAGCATTAGGGACATAAATGGGAAAGCCCTCATTGAAATCAATAATGAGGAATTCAGAAGTGCTTTTAGGCTTAATGAGTTTACCAATTTTCTGGAACCCATTAACTTCAAATCATTAGCTCAAATATACAGTGCAAAGAGGAACCACCTTAGAAATGGGCCTCTCAAGGAATTTTTTGTGAATATAGGTGGGTTGACAGTTGTAGGACCCAACACTAAAGAGCCCTTCTAATTGAATCTATTCACCCTTAGGGCTAAGGGAATGTATTGGTCACTTTGCCAGATTTTAGGAGAGGATGCTGAGGTAAATATTCCCAATCACTACTTGCTAATGATTGCTCAAATTTTGAATCCTTCTCTTGCAGTAACATTTGATTATGCTTCTTTCATTACTAATGCTATCCATGGAGGGTTGATAGGAATAAAAAATGGGAAGGTGGATAGGCCTTTTGGATGGTATTCACTCCTCATGCATCTATTTTTGTTCAAAGGTGGTGATTACTTTGCAAGTGGACTGGACCTCATAAAGGAGAAAGAGGGAGAAAAGATGCCAGTTCAATTATGGAGTACAGTGTTGTCATGGGATAGAGATGATGCCAGTTTCTTAAAATTTGATAAATATTTTGCGTCAAAGATTAGGACTCTCCTTTTCTCAGAAAACCCAAGAATCCCCAAGGTTCTTTTGGAATTTGTTAGACCAAAAGAATTTGCAGAAAGTATAAAGATTGTTCATAATTGGGGTGATATTTACTTATACCCAGTCTCAACAGTTTTTAGAGTTTTTGGTTTCAGAGGTACTCCATTCTTATTGCCCTATCAAGTCCCTCTAAAAGTGGGAATTGCAGAAGTCCTCAGACAAATTGGTAGTGTGCAAGAAGCAGAGCTGACAGGCAGGGGTAAAGGGACTATTTTCCCTACGGTTACTATAGCCCATCAATTTATAATAACCAAGGGAGGTTGGAATTATTTTGAATATTTTCTCAAACCTTATCATTTGTCAACTACAATATCCAAGTGTGTTGATCCAAAAGACTTCTTCAATGGTATGTTTAGAAAGAGAGTAGTGTGCAGAGATAGACCTCATCAATTTCAGTTTCTTGATGACCTCATTAGAAATGAGTTTGATCTAGATGAGCAGGAGCTGAGGAAGGAAAAATGGGTGGCTTATAAGAAAGCCTTAGATTTTGTACATCAGTTTGATGCTAGCTATGACACATTGTCTAGCTTTTTCCCTTTTGAGGAGAAAATAACGTTCCTAATTGTTTGCTTTGAGGATGTAATGTAGACTCTGAAAGAAAAGAGGGAGGTTGTGATTAAAAGCAACCCTGAAAAGGCAAGAATGGTTCTAAGTAGGTTTGCCTCCACCAGAGTAATCCCTCCTGGTGACTATACATTGCACAAGAAATCTAATTATAGTGTGCTGGTGCCTACAACAGGGGAGCCCTCTACCTCCAAAGGAAAGAGGAAGATACAAGATGTCATTGACATCGAAGAGAACCCAAAGAAGCTGAGAGTAGGAAAAGAACTACAATCTGAAACACCCTTGTACTCTCCATCCCAATCCCCTATTCATATAGGAGATGAATAGGCAGCAGCTGAGCAGCTGATACAGTTAGATAGCCTAGGAGAAATAGCCTACACTTATGATGAAGTAGAAGAGGGAATGCCAGAAGAGCCCCTTGCTACTGAAATGAACATCATTACCAATGAGTTCAAGGGACAGGAGTGGGATCCTAAGATCAAGCAGGCCAGTGATGACTTCTTGGCTGACAACAATTTTGCTACATCAGGAGCATTTATGCAGTTTGTATGGAAGCAAAATATAGACAAATACAATTCAAGACGTGAGAAGAGAAAAGACGAGCAACCTCACAAAGATCTAGCTCTAGTGGAGGAGGAAATAAAACAAGAAATGATGGATGAGTTTAAGACCATCACTCCTTAACAAGGAAGAGATATGGTGGCACAAGCTGGAGTGCTCATTCTCCCTGAGTGGGACATAGCAGATGCCCTAGTACTGGAGGCAGTGAGAAAAGAAACCAAGCCCATGGAGGGAATCACTTTTAGCAAAGATAATGTTGCACTTGTCATGTGGTCTCTCAAGAGAGATGAGAATAAGAGAAGTAAAGATACCCCAGGGTCAAGCTACCTTGGTGGAATGATAGTGAAGAGAGTGCAGAACACAAGGGTGGTGGAAGCTGCTAGCACTGTGCTAGAGACTGCAAAATTTAGTGTTGTAGTAATAGAAAGGGAAGCTAAGGAAAAAGAAAACCTCCAAGTCAAGTTAGAAAATTTTTTGAAGGCTTATAATAGTGCTAAGGAGGAGGTAAGAGGTAAGGATAGCATCATTGCTAAGCTGCAATGCTAGTTGATAGGAAAGTACCATCAAGGTGAGTCTTCAACACTGATGATCTCCTCTTCTCCTGCAAGACCTCCACCTAGCAGCCCCATCATTGAATTCCCACCATCTCTAGCACCTTCTAGCTCCCAAATGGTTGAGATTACTCCTCAAGAGTTAGAGAATTTGAAATAGGCTCAGGCCTTGTATGCAAAGAAGTATGAGGAAAGAGTAAAGGCTACCATTTCAAGTTTTGCAGATACAATAAATGCCTCACTATTATATAACAACATAAGAAAGATTTTGGATATGTGGAATGAGCTTAATAGAGATAAGGCCATTTTGACACCTATTTTTGACAAGTGGAAGCCTAGAGAGCAGGACTTGGAGCTTATTTGTGTATCTTATGATGAAGCAGGTGTTGATCCTATCATCAAATCCACTTGTGACACCACCAAGGACTTAGTAAAATTGGCAGAAGGGGTGGATAATGCTGACAGGAAAATCAACTTGTACAAAAAGGAGTATGCTAATCAGGTTTTTGAATTGATTCCAGGAGTTTTTGTCAGCCTAGATCAACTAAGGGACAAACAAGTGTGGCTTAAGGAATTAGAGGCCAAACTTTCAACAATTATAAAAGGAATTATTGATTTAGATGATGCTTCCTTTTTTGTTGTAACAATTCAGGAGATAGAGAAAATAAAATCTCATTATGGTTTTCTTGATTCAAAAGTCAACAAGATGAACAATTCCTAGAAAAGGTTAACCAAGGCAAAGGCAAAAGTGATTAACTTCGCGTGGCCAACAGATGATGTGTACAATGAGTGGACAAGAAAATATGCCATCCAGGATGTAGAGCAGTTAGAGGGCACTCCTGAACAGTTAGAAGAGGTTGCAACTAGACAACAAGTAGAAGAAGCTGCAGAGGTCAAAAAGGACTTGTAACTATTTTTTGTAAAAGGATTTGTAACATCTTCTAGAAAAGAAATGATTGTAAAAAATTCTCCTAGGAAAGTCTGAAGCTATGTGCATCCATATTGATATAAATGGGGTACCAGGACTAATAGAAAATGGATCGCAAAGAATTCTAAGAAAACACTGCAAAAATTTATCTAAGCTTTTCTAAGTTTAATGGAGAATATTCAAAAGTTTTTGTAATACTTTCTTGAAGATAATATCAATATATAGACCATTGGTTTTGAGTAAAACTTTGTGTCATCTTCAAATGTGTTTGCAATTGTTTACTATTTCATTCTGAATAATCCAGGGTTATTTTGTTTGAATAGGGTAGTAAGGCAACTTTCAGTAGATGTGCTTGTTAGCTTTTCTCTTCAGGAGGGAAATTAAATATGCAGGGATCACTTTTGCCAGTAAATTCTTTGTAGGATACTTTGAATCTTGATGAGCATAGTCTAATTTGGTATGCATAAATTCTTGTGTGTGTCAGGCATATATAGGGATCAACGGAAGCCGAGTTGATGGGATGTGTAAAGATATCTTGTTTGGGGAGTATTGTTTTAATTTAGATGACTCTGTGACCTCGGATAAGGCACTGGTATAGATCGAGGTTGTTTATTACATGTTTTGTAGGTCAAATTACTGAATATGAGTATAATTTTCATTCCTTTGTTTCAGTTAGTTTCAAGGTGATTAGATCCATTGGTTTTCTGGATTGGTTTGCTGTGGATTTATCTTTTGAAAGTGTGAATTAGTTCACAAAGGTATACCCGCTTGGACTCTGAGTAGGTCCGAAGTGTAGAAGGTTAAATCAAACCTTGTCATATGTTGTCCTAAGAGTTTCCTTCCCTTTAATATCTCTTCTGCATAGAGTTTAATCATTTTATTATACGGATGTTGAAGTGAATCAGATTTTGAAGGCAACAGATCCACCCAATTATGAGACACCTCCACCTAAAGAAACTTCCAGTACTTATCGATGGCTTGGAGCTTCAATTGGAAAGAAACAAGGTGTAGTTCCCATTACCATTCCCATGGAGGATATGGTTAGTAAGTGCCTTAGGAAAATATCCAAACCTAAAAATCTTAAAACAGAGGCTATGATGGAGGTTGATGATGAAACAGGGTACTAGACAGTGGAAGTAGCTAAGCCTATCTTAGATAAGTACCCAGAAAAAGCCACTAAAATGGATTTTATTGTTGAGAAAATTGACCTGGGAATTGCTTCAAGAGCTGTGGATGCCAAACATTTAGAATCTTCCACTAAAAGAATAATATCCAGAACCTAGAAAGATGAGAAGGACAAATGGGAATTGAAACAAGTTACATAGATGACAGAATATATCAATGCCATACATCACCTGAGTCGTCAACCTCTGACACAGATGGCATTGTCTTTTGACCCTAAATTGCCAGTAAATCAAAAGCTATTGGATTAGGTCCAAAGAAGTCGTATGATAGCTAAGGTTTTTGATGAGTGGCTTGACTCCATAGTACAGCAAGGCAAAGACTACATTGATAGCTTAATCAAGATGTATGATAATGTTATAACTATGAGTAAAGAGCTGGAGTTGGAAGCTACAACATGGGACAAAGAAATAAATAAATGGGTAGCAGTCTTAGCACAAATGAATGATGTACAAAAATTTAGGGTCATGAAGTTTCTTGCCGAGAAGCCTGTGGGTAACTTGGATGACAATGTACTGTATGTATCAAGGAAAAATGTTGAATGGTGAAACTCAATCATTAAACAAGATCAGGAAGAATCCATCAAGTTATTAAAAGGATTAAAAGAGCTTATTGATATGATGCAGAAAGGTGTGAGGCCCTACCCCGACCCATCCTAGCATTTCAGTGATTTTTATGTTGGAACTATTATGGATGCTTTATTTTTATGCATTATGGATATAAAACTTTATATGATCCCAAGGATTTGATAACATTGATATATTGATACTTCATTTCTATGCATTATGGATATAGAATTTTATATGATTCTAGAATAGGGTAACATTGAGTTGTTGTATGCCATTATTTGATTTGCGGGACTTTATTATGATGCTAGAAACATGATTGCATATCTTATGAATGGATTAAATTTATGAGGATTATGATATATTGCTTATGTGAATTACATTGATATATGGTAAATTGTATTGTATGATGTCAATTCTATGAAGAGTGATTGATGTGTACTCTTATTTATGTGGTTAATATTATATGAGGCTATTGGAAAGTACTAATGTGTAATTGAGATGTGCAGGAAAATTATCCATGTGACCATGGAAACATTATGGAGAATCAAGCCTAGGCCTATGTACATTCATAAAACCAGGGGTTGTCTATTTGGAGAGACAACACCTCATATGTATTGTATTTTATTCATAAACATAAATGTTTGCATGTGTGTAAATGGTATTTATTAATTTGTGTAAATCATTCAAGGGACAATTGCCATGTGTGTAATTGTGGTGTGGAATTATTTTTGTAGTGTCACTTGACACATAAGTTGTATGTTGTGTTGGCAATTGTCATGTCACCTTTTTGAGAGATTTAATTTTTGTTTAATTGATATATTTCCAAATTATCCTTGAAGGTTCCAAGAAATCTAGGATAGTGAGCCATAGAGAGGGTCAACTCAGAGTTGACCCGTAGGTTAACTTTAGGTGGACTTTCAAAGGGTTAAATCAACCCCTAGAGTAAGTTTTGGAGCATTTTTATTGGGCCTCATGGGGTACCTATGGGTGAAGGCCAAATTTGGCCATGTGTCTTTCCCCTAGGGCTTTTTTAACCACCCAAAAATGTGGGTTTTCCTAGATGGCCGAATTTCATCTTTAGGAGTGCCATCCTTGGTTAGATAACCTTCTTGGTAGGTGTTATTCCACTTCCCCATTTCATTCCTCTTCTTGTAGTGCCTTGGTTAGGGAGTGTGTAAGACCTAGGGAAGACCAACCAATGGGAGTCTCTCACTCTATCCAAGAGGTTGGAAGGAGTGAGAGAAGCCTTCTTAGGCTAGAGATTGAGGCTTAGTGAGTTAATCACCCACTCTCCATCTTTGGAGAATTTCGGAAAAGAACCAATTTTAGAATAGGAATTTTGGCTAAGTGTTGCAGAAAAGATTTGTGGAATTGGGCTGCTCTTCTCCAAGCTATCCCTAGAAACCCCTTGGAAGATTCAAGGTTGGTGCTTATTCTTACTTGTATGTTTGGAAAGTTGTTGTAGGATTGCTTGGATGTAAATGTTGCTTTCTTTGTATTCCTTTGTGAAAAATATTATGTGATTTTTTTGGTATTTCTCTTCTTGTATGCATTTTCTTGTGTTTTGGGAGTATCCAAGGCCTTCTACCCTTTGGAGGGTAGAATGGTCTTGGGGGTGGAAGGAGTTTAACAGCCTTAGAGTGAGAGGCTCTCATTATGAGAGTGATCTCAAGGGTTTGTGTATGTGACCCTTGTTGCATAGTCTTGTTTATGCATTCGGGGGTCATAAGGGGATAAAATATGACATGTATGCCTTGGGGGTCATAAGGATGTTGGGTTGAGATGGATTTTTGTGGTGTTATTGGTTGCCATGAGTTGGTTGTGATCTATTATCTTGCAGATCTCCTCAAGATATTTGGTCCACTTCCACCCTTGTAAAACATCACATTATGTGATGAAGTTTCAGCTTTGGCATGGGAATGTGTTTGTTGAGTTTTTCCCCTTGCTTGTTTGTGTTTGCTTGAGTGTAACCCATCTAGGACTTGGTTCTCCAAGCTCGGGGGTGGCTTCTAGTAAGCCTAGGCTGGGAGGTGAGCACCCCATGGTCACAACCTTAAGTTTTGGATGCAGGTTGCTTGGAAAAGAAAGCTAGGAGTTGCAGAAAGAAAAAGAATGTAATATTGTATTTGTTGAAAAGAAAAGAATAGGAAATGTAATATTATATTTGAGTTGCAGAAATGTAAGTGAGGAGATTTATGTTGTATTTATTTTTTTATATAGAGAAATGTATTATTTTATTTAAGTCCTCATTAATAGGAATGAGAGAACAGTTGGGGTATTTCACCCATTGTAAAAGTTGACTATTGTATTCAAAATATTTCTATGAGAAAAGAGTGTTTATTTTTTAATGAAAGGTTGTAATGTAATGCTGTTGTCTTTTATCCGAAATCTATCCATTATATGAAAATTGTCATTTATCTAAAAAAAATGTATTTTATTTAAAATTGTCTTTTAACTAAACTCTGTCATCTATTATCTCTGAAATTTATATATATATATAAAAAAACATGCAGAAAGAGAAATGAGGATGTTTTAAGTGATTTTCCTGTAATATTTAAATGTTGTTGTTTATTGTCATTTTTCTACTTAAAACAAAAGAAAGCAAAAAGCTAAAGTAGAACAATGTAAATTTACTTTTCCCCAAAGATATCTAATTGAAGTTAAAAAGAAAAGCAATGATGTAGATAAACCTGTTAGTTTAAAAAGTCTTTTGTTATGTGTTTGTTTTTTGTTTTTTAAAAAGGGGGAAAAAGGATGCATTCACGAACTTAGAAAACTAGAAATCTGCAAATAGATTTATGACTGTTTTATCAAACTGTGGAAACTGACAGACGTAATATTGTTAGAGCTGCATATATATATAAAAAGAGATAAGTGTGTATCTATTTTATGTTGTCATTCATTTTGCTATTTCCTACATGTTTTTGTTAAATAAATTAAAACAAAAAAAAAGAGGGAGATCCTAACCCTAGAGAATGGAAGATATATATATATATATATATATATATATTATAAAATATATATATATATTATAAAAATATATATATATATATATATATATATATATATTACAAAATAGAAATTGATTGGGGGGGTTTACTGAGTTGTGGCATGACTGAGCCACTGTGTTTAAACATAGTGGATGACAGAAGCCAAGCCACTGTGGTTAAACACATTGGACGGCAAGCAACCGAGCCACTATGTTTAAACACAGTGGACGACATGGCCAACCCACCACTGTGTTTAAGCACAGCGGATGGCACGGGAGCCGCCACTGTGTTTAAGCATAGTGGATGGCATGGGGGCCGCCACTGTGTTTAAACACAATGGGTGGCATGGGGGCCACCACTGTGGTTAAACACAGTGGACACCTCCCGACGGACCACCATGGTTTCCCCTTGGACGCCCCGCCCCCACCTTGGCCCTTCAACCTCCGTCATTCTGCCTCCATCGCGACCACCGCCTCCATGGCCACCACCTCATGGCCATCGAACCCTGCATCACACACAAAATACACACACACAAAAAAAATATATATAATAAACCCTAACCCAATTTCGGGTTAGGATAAAAGCAAAAAAAAAGAGAAAATAATTCTAGATGCTAAAAATGCAACCCTAACCCAATTTTGGGTTAGGGTTAGCATTTAAATAACAAAGATATATTAGAAATGCAACCCTAGTCCATATTCGGGTTAGGGTTTGCATATAAAAAATATGAGAGGGAATTTGAATTATAGTTTTTAAATTATAACTTTTAATTTAGGGTTTATTTATAAGTTGCAATATAATATTTAATGGGTATATTTGGTTCATTTTATTAAAGAAATATATATGTATAAATAGGTATAAATTTAGAATTGTTTATCTTATTGTTTATATATATATTTTATATATGCTATATATATATATATATATATAAGAGGTTAAGTTGAAAACCTATTTAATTTTATTTTATTAATAAATATTAATGAACACCTAAGTAATAATTGGACCTCTTTCGCTTTTGACTGAAATTGATTGGGGGGGATTTAATTTTTATATAGTTCTAATACCACAATTATTGATGTAATTTTATCATGGATCATTAATAAGGATATTTCATAGATTATTTTTGTATTTAATTAAATATGGACGTCAAGTTAAATTTAATTTGGGGGAAATTTGTAAATGAGAATTATTAATTATTTTATATGGATTTTTAACTTATGAGGCCAATTTTGGCCAGATTATTTAATCGTCGAAATTTGAAGGTTTATGGGAAATTAAAATTGGCTATAGTATAAATTAGATTTATTTGGCAAATAACATTATTAATTTTGAAACCTTATTGGCTAAATATAAATAATGAATTTTGTGTGCACTCGATTAATTAAATTTTAGATTTAAGATATCCGCATCATTATTCAATTAGCCCAAAATAATTTAAATGCAATTTAGATATTTAATTTTCCCTTGACTTTAATTAGCGGCAATTTAATGAGGTTAATTAAATTAACTAATTAAATTGCGAGGACCCTCTTAGGGAATAATTAGTCCTCATTAATTAATGTTGCTTTTATGAGTGAGTTAATTAATCCAATGTTAGTGAACAATTCTACGTACGTCTTAGTTAAGACAAAACTCAATTGATTTCTTTTTAATGTAGATTATTTTGTGAGTTTATGTTGTTCAAAAAAAAAATTGTTGTTCCATTTTTGCCCAAAAGTTCGGGCACGACAAAAGATTTGAAATGCATCGATATACAACTCCTAAAGGATGATGGACAGATGGTCGAACTAGCAATAGATGTGGTCAAGATCTTTAAAGAGATGGTGCAGCTCATTAAAGAAACAAAGTCTCTTACTACGGATGACTTCTCCAAGGTGGCAAGGATAGAATCAGTGTTAGGAGTTTTCTTTGATCACCTGGAAATGCATAAAATTAAGGTCATGCAGGTAAACATGGATAAAGAAGTCTAGAAACAAAGCATTATGCATATTAGACTCCTACACTATCAGGTCATCCTTAATTTCTCAACGACACACTTGGAGTCACAGAATTTGCATGGTACTGCGGCAAAACAAGACAAATCATTAGCTTCCTCTACCACGTTGGAGTCTTGATTGGTTTATGGATGAGCTGTCATTCCATCCGTGGCTCTTGGTCATTTAAGTTTTATCAATTTTTAAGCAAACAATTTCTTTTAACTCTAGGTTAGAGTTTAAGAACTTGGGTTATTCTAAAAAAAAACTATTAGCCTGGAGGCTATATATGTAATTAAGCAAGCTTTATTGCAGGTTTGAGAAAACTTTGATTTGAATTGGCAGAGTTAGTTTTCTTTTGAATTTTTCAGTGAAGACATTTTATATATGAATGAAATGATATATTTTGCACGACTTTCAAATCTGTGAGTTTGAATGATAGAGAAAATCTCTGTTGGGATATATGTTTGTGTGTAGAATATTTTACTTCATTCATTATCAACTTATTATAAGTTTGTGAATTCATTGATTAAGAAAATTAGTTATATATTGTCGTTTAAATGATTCTGACCCCCCTTGTCCTTTGAGGCATGAGCGAGTATTGATCAACATTTATGCTACATTGAGTATACTTGATGAAATAAGTTTTACATAAAAGTGAAATGTTCAAAGTTTAAGTCTGTGAGCTTTACATTTATGAATAATTATCTTGTAGCATTCATATTATGTTGAAAAATGGATGTGAAGGCCTTTCTCACTTTCTAGTAAAAAGTGTGTTTCTTTGTGATTAATTTACACAAAAATTCATTGGATATCATATCGAGAGCTGCACTTATGCAGAGGGTAAACCAATACTCAGTTCACCCAACTGTTGGTTTCTTTTTCTTTTCATCAGGGGTATGCATGAATCATCATTAAAAATATTAAAGGAAGGCAAATCTGTTAACCAATATATTTGTGGTGACTCTATTGGGGAGTCAAATAATAAGATTGGTCGCTTGGTTATACGATATATAGAACTGTCTTGTGAAATTTTAAAAGTCTATCCAGTTCTATTGAAACTTTGCATTGTGAATAGGGTGGAGCCAAGAAGATACACTAGTTCTCAGAGGTGTGAAGGAATATTTGACTCTGTCTTTCAGGAATTGCAAAATTTTAACTTTCAGTCGTCCTTTTCATCCAAGAGATGAGAAATAAGCATACCTCCTCCTCCTTCCCCTTCATTCTCTGTATCTTCATTTTTTCAAGCCCTAACCTTGCATGGTGTTACCTTACCTAGTGTAATCAACCCAATGCCCCTTAATATCATTCTTTTGATGGCAGTCACTAATCCTTGGGGGGCCGTAGTAGGTCCATTAAATCTTAGTCTAAATTTGAATGCTTTACCTAAAGGAGCGAGGGATCATTTTCCTAAATTCAATGCAGATGGGAAGGTCACAGTCGATGAACATTTAAATGCATTTAATGTTGCATGTGGTGTAATAGTTGTCCAACATGAAGATGTTGCAGTAAGATTGTTTGTACAAACATTAACTAAGACAACTGCAGATTGGTTTAATCATTTGCCAAATAGTGTAATAACAAACTGGCAAGATTTGAAAAATAGGTTTGAGGCTAGGTTCAAGGTAGCAGAGGATGAACATTCCCTTTTGGCCTAGTTAGCTCAATTAAAATAAAATATCCCTGAATCTATGAGAGATTTGGTGGCCAAGTTTGAAAAAATTATCCATAAAATTCTTGCAAATCAGAAACCTTCATATGATAACTTGAAATGTTTTTTTATAAACTCTATGCCCTCGGAGATGAGTTTCTTGATTCACAGACAAATATTTGCAACTCTGAATGATGTTAAAACATTTGTTGTTGAGTTAGAAGATGACTTGATTACTACAGGAAAATGGAAGAGGGAAGTACAAGTGGCTAATGCACAACCCTCTACCTCTTCAGACCCTATAATTCAAAGGCTGATGAATGATGTCATAACACTCAAAATACAATTACCCAAGGCTAGTATGTCCTACTCACAGCCTTACCAATACATACCAAGGGGGATTACAAATCAATCTATGCGAACTAGGAATAAAGCCTTACAATTGCCTCTGGCTCAACAAAGACTAGCAATTGATGCTCCAGCACTTAAGGAGAATATGTGTGTTTTCCATATCACTATTGATCATTATGGTAATTCTTTCCCAGAGATGGTACGATATGCACAAATGATAAATACAAGAGAGGCCATAAGTGAACTTGGTCCGGAAGAAGAAGTCCATGGGCAACCTGGCGACTCTGGAATACACTTCCTAGAGTATGAATTAGATTCAGATAGAGGAGGTGATATATTGGTGACCCTTCTTATGTCATCCTCACTAGAGGCCAGTGTCAATCCAAAAATGTAAGTACCACAACCTTTCCCGAAACCGTAGCTAAAGGTAAAGAACCTTTGAACTGGAACTCAAATAATGGTTCAAGAGTTCAAGAGGTTCAGATGTTGAAGCGTGATGACCCCGATACTTCTTTTGATATTGTTGAATATTTTAAGGCATAGAAAATTCAGATTTCTCCCGCTCAATATCTTAGGTTGAATCCTAAAGAGTTAGAAAAGCTAATTAAATATGTAGAGGGAGAAACTTCTTAGTTGCAATACACCAAAATACCATTGATTAATCTTGAGTCTTCACAGGATGAAAAAGATACCAAATCTACAGAGTTATCTAGTACTATTCTAAATACATTAGCTAATGAACCAATTAAATCACCATTATTACCTAACCAAAGGCCCGAGCCATTTTATGTGTCTTTATTTATCAATGGTTTTAAACTTAATAATTGCATTATTGATTCTAGAGCCTCTGATAATATTATGCCTTCTGCAGTTGCTAAAGCATTAGGCCTTTCACTCACTAAAAAATTTTGGTAAATACTATTCAATGGACTCAAAGAAAATTCCTTTACTAGGTCAAATCAAAGATCCACAAGTTGCTCTGGCAATACATCCTAACAAAAGATTGAAGTTCACTATTTTCGTTGCTGATATTCCCGCAAGTTAGGGAATGTTGTTAAGCAAGAATTTTTGTAAGGATTTGAGAGGGGAAATTAAAATGGATTGGTCTAAGGCAATAATTCCCATTGGTAAGGAATTTTTTTCTCTTCAACCTGAACCAAAGTTCAAATATACCATTGTTCCCTCTAATGACCCAAAATCTCAAATATTGTATCAAGAATGCAATTTTGACAATTATTTGCTCTTCTCTGATGATAAGAAAGGTACACCAGAAGATGTAGTTGATCCTATTGTAGGCTTGTGGGAAATGGAGTTTGATGGTAGTTGTGCATCGACTGGATCTAGTGTTGGAGTGGTGCTCATTTCCCCACAAGGTGAAAAAATTCCTTTTTCATTCAAATTAGAATTTAAAAACACTAATAACACCATAGAATATGAGGCATTGTTGTTAGGAATAGAGAAAGCTAGGATAAGGGGTATCAAATTGTTGAGTGCCAAAGGCGATGCAGAATTAATTGTTAAACAGGTACGGGGTCTCTTCTTGGTAAATAATGAAAGGCTTAGACATTACAAAAATAGAGTCTAGGATGAGATTGAATATTTTAATGCTTTCTCAATTGAAGCTATTCCTAGATATCAGAATTCCCATGCAGATTCTTTGGCAATGTTAGCATCTTTATTAATCCCACATCCTAATTTTGGTGTTGATGTTTACAGGATTGAAGTTATATATTATCCTTGTTAGTCTTAAATTTTGATTTCCCTTTTATCCTTCCTATAATAAATAAATCAACTCTATCTGCATATGAAAAGATCAGGGAAATAGAACTCAAGAGTAACATATAACAAGGTTTTGAGACCTTCTACACTTTGAAATTATCCAAAGTTCAGGTGGGTATACCTTCTGTGAATATCTTCACACTTTAAAATTGAGATCCACAGTAAACTAGTACTAAAAAGCCTGTGGACTTCATCACCTCAATGAAACTGAAACACTTAAAAGAAAAACTTGTATTCATTTCAGTATTGATCTTCAAGAAAGATAGAAAGAAATCCTACAATCTGATACCAGTGCCTTATCCGGGCTACAGAGTCACCTAAATCAAGCAAGATTTTTCAAAACTGAACATTCTTATACATTTCATCACTTCGGCTTTCATGAACCCCATACATGCCTAACACATACATAGGTCCTTTCCCACTTAACTAAAACAGTTCATCAAATTCAAAGCAACAAATAGTTGGTCTACTGATAGAAATATTTCATGCACATTTAATCCCTCTCCTAAAGAGAAAAGCCAAAAACATGTCTATAAGATTTCCTTACAATCCAAGCTCATTTGAATAACCCTGGATTACTCAAAATGAAACTAGCAAATTATTGAATGCACACCAGAAGACAACACAGAGTTAGGCCTAAAAAGTATTGATTTGTATTTTCATATTCATTTTGAAAATGTTACATAATTCAAAGTAATCTCTGAGGGAACTAAAAACCTAGATATATTTTTCCAGAGGTTCCTTACAAAAATTCTTGTGATCCTTTTTTATTAGTCCTCGTATCCATTTATAATATCATGGATGCATACAAGCTTCGGACAAACCTAAGAAAATTTTGTTACAAATCGTAATGTTCTCTAAGAAACAGTTACAAGTCCTTTTCGGTATCAACGACCTCTTCAACTTGTTGTTCCGCTGCAACATCTTCTAACTATTTGGGAACTTCTTCTCTTTGTCCAGCATATTTGTCCTTCCATTCCTGGAACACGTCATCATTTGGCCACGAAAAGATAACAATATTTTTCTTCATTCCTTCCAGCCTTTTCCAAGTAACCCTTAATTGCCCAATTGTTGTTTCTATGAAACTATAATGTGATTTCACCTTTTCAATTTCTTCAATTGTCTTGACAAATAAGGATGTTTCATCAGTGTTAATGATTTCATTAACCCTTTGGGACAATTTGTGGTCCAGCTCTTCTAACCATGCCTTCTCCTCTTTTAACTAGATAGGACTAGCAAAACATCCTAGAGACATCTCATACTTGTGATCAGAATATTCCTTTCTATATAGTTGGGCCTTTCTTTTTACACTTGCCCTTTCTTCTGAGAGTATATTCATTTCTTTTATGAATTCATTAGTGGACCTGAGATTGTCATTTTTCTCTGCATCTGCATGGGATGAACATATGAGCTCCAACTCCTTACCTCTAGGCATCCACTTATTAAGAATTGGTTCCAAGGTGGTTTCATCCTCTCTTAAATCAGTCTAAATATTTAGAATTCTCTTCATAGAAATGTGAAAAATAGAGGGCTTAACTGAATCAACAAACTTCAAAACTGTGGCTTTTACCTTTTCCTCATATTTGCTTGCAAACAGGGCTTGAGCCTGTTTCAACTTTTCCAACTCATGTTGAATAGTTTCAGCTGACTGGAAACTAGAAGACATAGGAGAAGGGGGATATTCTATGATAGGACTTGTAGGTGAAGGTCTTGCTAGAGAAGAAGCTATCATAAGAGTAGAGGATTCACCTTGATGGTGCTGACTTACCAACTGACTCTGAAGTCTAGCAATAATACTATCTCTAATGGCTACTCCTTCTTTGGCCTCATTGTAAGCCTTCAAGATTGTTTCCAATTTCAATTGGAGATTATCCTTTTCTTTTGCCTCTTTTTCTACCACTGCTACATTGAACTTTGTAGTTTCCAAGACTGTGCTTGTAGCTTCCACCACTCCTATATCTTGGACTCTTTTTACAATCATGCCTCCTAGGAGACTAGAATCTGGTACATCTTTCCTTCTTTTATTTTCATCCTTCTTTAGTGACCACATGACTAAAGCAACATTATCTCTGCTGAAGGTCACTCCTTCCATGGGTTTAGTTTCCTTCCTGACTACCTCCAGTACCAGAGCATCAACTATATCCCACTTAGGGAGGATCAAAACACCAACCTTTGATACCATCTCTCTTCCCTTTTCAGGGGTAATGGTCATGAACTCTTTAATCATCTCTTGTTTCACCTTTTCCTCTACCTGAGTTACATCTTTGTGAGGCTGCTCACTCTTCCTTTGTTCACATTTGGCTTTGAATTGTTCCATATTTTGCTTCCATACAAACTGCATGAAGGCCCCTATTGTAAAAAAGTTACCATCAGCCAAGAACTCTGCACTGGTTTGCTTGACAGTAAGGTCTAACTCTTTACCTTTGAGCTCACCATCAGTCAAGTTCATTTCAGCACTAGGTGGCTCTTCTGGCATCCCCTCTTGTGTCTCCTCATATGTGTAGGCAATCTCCCTGAGACTCCCTAACTATAACAACTGTTCAACCACTGCCTGCTCATCTCCTATGTGGATAGGGGACTGAGATGGAGAATATTGAGGCTCATTTGTGTGCACTTCCTTCCCTACCCTTTGCCTTTTAGGGGATTCTTGGATGTCAATGACATCCTCAATTGCTCTTTTCCCTCTTGAAGTGGAAGGCTCATCTGTCACTGGCATCATCACACTGTATCTTGATTTCTTGTGCATTACATAATCACCAGGTGGGATAGCCTTAGCAAAGGAAGGATTAGCTACAACCAATTTAACCCTGTTAGGATCATTTCTCATTATAGCCTCCCTCTTTTCTTTCAAAGTTTGCATGAGGTCTTCAAAATAAAGAACCAAGAATTTGATTTTCTCCTCAAAGGGATTGAAACTAGAAAGAGGGTCATAACTACTATCAAATTGATGAATGAAGTCAAGAGCCCTTTTATATGAAACCCACTTCTCTTTCCTCAGTTCTTGCTCATCCAAACTGAATTCATTCCTAATTAGATCTTCAGGGAAATGAAATTGGTGAGGCCTACCTTTACAAACTGCTCTCTTCCTAAACATGTCATTGAAAAGTCTTCAGCGTCTACACATCTTGAAATGGCAATTGACAATCGATATGGTTTAAGGAATTCTTCAAAATACTTCTAGGCACCTTTAGTGATCACAAAATGATGTGCCATGGTAATAGTTGGGAAAATGGTCCCTTTACCCCTATTTGTCAGCTCTGCCTCTTGTACACCTCTGATTTGCCTCAAGACTTCAACAATTCCTATCTTTAGTGGGACTTGGTAAGGCAATAAATATGGAGTGCCTCTGAAACCATATACTCTAAAAAACTGTAGAAACAGGGTACAAATACATATCTCCCCAATTATGAACAATCTTGATACCTTCTGCAAACTCCTTGGGCCTGACGAATTCCAAGAGAGACTTAGGAATCCTAGGGTTTTCTATGCACAAAAGAGATCTAATCTTAGATGCAAAGCATCTGTCAAACTTTAGATAGCTAGCATCCTCTTTGTCCCAGGACAAAATAGTACTCCAAAGTTGAACAAGCATATCTTCCTTATCTTTCACCTTGACCAAATCCATTTCTTTTGCAAAATAATCAACACCTTTAAACAAAAACATGTGAATTAGAAGAGAATACCATCCAAATGGTCTATCCATCTTACCATTTTTTATCCCTACTAGCCCTGCATGAATTGCATCACTAAGGTATGGCACATAATCAAATGTTATTGCCAAGGAGGGGTTTAGAATTTGTGCAATCATCAGCATGTAATGGGTTGGCATGTTTTTCTTAGCATCTTCTCCAAAGATCTGACAAAGTACCCAATACATACCCTTAGCTCTTAGAGTAAACAGGTTCAAGGAGAAAGGTTCCGTTGTACTGGGGCCTACAACTGTTAACCCTCCTATTTTAACAAAGAACTATTTCAATGACTCCTAAGGTGATCCCTTTGTGCATCATAAACCTGGGCCAGTGATTGAAAATCAATAGGCTCTAACAAATTTGAAGCTTCACTGAGCTTGAACACACTTCTGAATTCATCATCTTTAATTTCAATCAGGGCTGATCCTTTGACATTTCTGATACATCTAGCTATAGGGTCATAATTTTGTGTAATCAAAGTCAACAAATCTACATCCATGAATACACCAAGGACAATAAGTTTCCCCACATCCAATTCCCATATACTATTTAAAGGGGCAAGGGAATGTCTTTGACCAAAACCAACCTTGAATAATCCTAAACCTGACATCCCTATTTGTGGATCCCTTAACCAATTGCCTTTGTCATATAGGCCATCCTCGATTCTCAAACGAGGGTTCTTTGGTACCAATTCTTTAGCCTTAGCCCCGACATTGGTAGACATAGTTAACTGTTCCAAAAAATCATCACAAATATTCCTATCCTGGTAATTTACTTTTCTTGTTAATTCCCTTCTTGGCGCCATCCCGTTAATACAACTATATGAATTGAGATTTGCACAAAAACTCTAATGAAATAATTCACATAGCAACACCGATTCTCAGACTGCAATTAGCGAGAAAAGCACAAAAAACTTGGTTATTCGCCTGAAGAAACTCGCTCTGCACTAGCTCCTCTGCAACAAACTTGTCGAAATGGTACCAAAATTCAATTGATGCGGACCTTAATATGGAAAGTTGGCATTGAAATGAGAAATTAATCCCGCATGCTTCGGCAATCACCTTAGAATTGAATTCATAAAAATTGAATTCAAAATGGGTTCCAACGGACCATAAGTTCTCTGAGTTTTTCTCTATTCTAGTCATTTTGCCATTTTGCAGAGCTTAAAACCCCCGCACTTTTCTTTCGCGAAGCCAAGACAATCATTGGATCTCGAAAACTTGCACTACTTTTACTCCTTCTGGTCTTTCTGTGTTAGTGACAGGCCCTACCTTCTTTTCACCATTTTGCGAACACTAAACCATGCACACTTTTACCTCACAAAACAATGTCGGCCACTAGATCATCATTTACTTACTCGGTCTTTACCTCCTACAATGACCGCCAGTCTTCTTAACTAACTGTGCTTAACCATGATGACTAACGGTTTTCACCATTTCATAAAGACTAAACTATAGGCATCTTGGGCTGTGAAACAACAACCATTGGATCGACCACGAGATGAACACCATTTAACACACTTTAGACCTTCCAAGTGGGCCCTTTAACTCGGAGACCACTTGATTTATTGCATCACCGGTTAACAAAAGCCACGCGGTAGTTGGCTATTTGCTCAGGAAGTTCCACTGGGTCCCATTCTGAAGCCGCCACATGTTTTACTTCACCATTCTCAATATAACTGCTGGTTGAACCAAGGCAGGCCTTCAACTACCCTTCAGAACCATGCGTATCTGACAAGTCACCAATTCTTTGCATGGAACAACCCATCTGTCCTGCCATATCAGTCGTTGTGTGATTGCCACATCATTTCACTGCTTTGTGAACATTAAGCTCCTCTTGACTTTAGGCTGCAAATCCACGACAACCATCCAATTAAATCCTACTTAATCGGCCTTTAAAACTTTATGACCTGCCTATCTTTTTGGCCCACCGACCCTTTCGCTATTTTGCAGAGCTTAAACCTCAGGCCACTTATCTTCGTGAAGCAGCGACAACTGTTGGATCTCGACAACTTTCTCATCGATTACCTTTGCCGTGACCATCTCTGTCGGGCCCTCCACCTTTTCGCAACTTCACGAAAGGTAAACAATGAGTATCTTTAGGCTGCGAATCAATGCGAAGCATTGATCTTTTTTGAGTTGATCATCCTTTAACCAATTACCTTACTTGCCTCTAGGACCCGCCAAGTCTTTCGCTATTTTGCAAAGACTAAATCACGTGCACTTTGGACTAGCGAATCAACGCGAGCTGTTGGATTTAAAACAAGATGAAGTCCTTTAATCTGATGGTCAATCCATCTAGTTGGGCCCGCCTAGCCTTTTCGCTACTTCACGAACATTAACTTGCTAGCATCTTTGCCTAGCGAAATAATGACAACCGTAAGTTTAACAATGAGTTTCATACCATTTAAGGAGCTTGACAAATATTAGAATAAGACATAGGCAAAGGCATAATTTTTTGAAAATATTTGAAAGATTGCCTATGGAAAACCTATGGGGGAATACTTTTGATGATAAACCGATCCTTCTTTAAGTGGCAAAAGTAATGCAGAAATAGAACATAAGGGTTTTGCAAACATAGGAAGGGTTAGAATCTCAAAAACCTTAAACCCTCATTTGACCCAAGAAACTCAGAGGTAACAAGGCCAAGCTAAATACATTTTTGCAAACTTCTAGCCAAATATGGGACAAGAATACCCAATTTTAAAACAGTGATAATAGTCCTTATGTACCCGACAATTCAAATTTGTGGCAATTGTTTGGAAATGATAAACATATCAATCAGTTCTTGCAAAATTCTGAAATGTTTGCCTCTTCTTTCTTCGAAGGGTTTGAAAGTGAATGTAATGAGTTTTGTCCAGATACGAGGGGAGGTTTTCAAAAGGAAGTTCTTCAGTTGAACGGAAATCGAATTCCAAAAGGCCTAGTATCCTTAGAACACCTCTTTGATCGCAACGACAGGTATGTCAAAGAAAATGTTTCTCAAACTGCTAACACATTGAGAGAATATGAAAAGATTAATTTAGGCAATGAAAATAACCCAAAGATGGTCAATTTAGGCAAGTGTTGCAACCCTAAAGAAAGACATTTGTTTATTAAACTACTACAAAAGTTTTTAGATGTTTTTGCCTTGTCTTTTGAGGATTTGAAAGACTTTAGAAATGGTCAGTTTCAACATCATATCCCTCTCAAACCTGGAGTGGCTCCTTTTAGACAAAAATTAAGAAATTATAATCCCAAGGTCATAGATGCTATTTTCAAACAAATAGACAAGATGATTCAGGCAAGGATCATCTATCCTATTCACCATTCTACATGGGTGGCCAATATTGTTCCTGTTCGCAAGAAAAATGGAGAAATAAGGGTTTGTGTGGATTTTCAAAATTTGAATCAGGCCAGTTTAAAAGAGAATTACCCATTGCCAGTGATGGATCATATTCTCCAAACCGTTGCTAGATCAGAAATTATGTTGATGCTTGATGGTTTCTCTGGTTATAACCAGATAAGTGTAGCAAAAGAGGACTAGCACAAAATGACCTTCACAACACCTTGGGGAACTTTCACCTACAATCGAATGCCTTTTGACCTTATAAATGTGGGAGCAACTTTTCAAGGGGTGATGAATCTCTCTTTCAATCACCTCATTGGTAAGACTATATTTATCTATCTAGATGATTTGACAGTTTTCTCTAAAAGAAGGAAAAATCACCTAAGAGATTTGGAGACTGTGCTATAAAGATGCAGAGACCATGGTATTTCTCTCAACCCAAAGAAGTCATTTTTCTGTGTTATAGAGGGAAAGCTATAAGGGCATATAGTTTCACAAGATGGTATCAAAATAGATCCTGATTGGGTAAAAGCTATTCAGTAGTTAAGTTTGCCATCAGACAGAAGTGGTGTCAAATCATTCTTTGGGCAAGTGAGTTTCCTCAGGAGGTTTGTGCCAGACTTCGCTGAAATTACCAAACACATTGTAGGAATGATGAGTGAAAAGAAGATTTTCAAATGGAAGGAAGAAGCAAAAATATCCTTTGAAGAGGTAAAAGAAGCAATTGCTCATGCTCTGATATTAATCAATCTTGATTTTAAGAGAGACTTTATCATGTATTGTTATGCTTCGGAACACACAATGTCTAGTATTCTTCTGCAAAAGAATGAATAGAATGAAGAGGTCCCTATTGCGTTCATGAGCGTTCTTCTCCAAAAACATGAATTGAATTACTCATTCATAGAGAAACAGACCTTTCCAATTGTTAAAGTTGTTAAGCATTTCAAGTATTATGTACTACATTCCCATTGAATTGTCTTTGTACCAAATCCCACTATGAAAATTATCTTGACTCAGCAAGAGGTGGGAATGAATAATAGAGCGACCTGGGTTTTGTTATCACTGTTTTGACCTTGGGTGATTTTGTTTCATAATTAGCTAAAATCTGCCAGGTTGTACTTAGTGTTTCATGTTGCCTCTGAGTTTTTGGGTCAAAAAGGGTTTAGGGTTTTTGAAATTTAACCTTTTCTATATTCTGAAAGCCCTTGCATTCTATTTTTGTGTTACCTTTTTCCACTTAACCGGAAGGGTAGGTCCATTGTGAAGGGGCCCCCCCTTTATAGCTTTCCTTAGGTAGGTCTCTATTAAATTTTAATTATTTGCAACCTTTCCCTAAGTTTTGAGTTCTTTGTCGAGCCCCATTAAAAACATGCAAGTTCGAAGCAGATCCAGCGGTGCGCGTGGATTCACAGCCTAAAGTAGCCCGAGGTTTACCTTTTGCGAAGTAGCAAAAAGGTGGCGAGCCTAGGTAGTATGGTCACAAAAGAGCTAACAAACGATCGCCTTTCAGAGGATTTAACAGTTCACATTGATTCGTGAAGAAGAGTTGTCGAGGTTTCATGCTTTATGAAATGGCGAAAAGTTGGCGGGCCTGGAAAGTAAGAAGATTCTATGATTAAAGACCGATCAACTCAAGATTGATCGGGTGGTCCGCATTGGTTTGCAAAGGAAAGATGTGTGAGCCTTACCCTTCATGAAGCAGTGAAAGAGATGGTGGACCCAGGCGGCTGGGTTAAAGGATGAAGCTAAAAGTTGAGCATCTGGCTCAAGATCTAACGGCCCGTGTTGTTTTGCTCGGTGAAGTAACATGAAGTTTAGCTTTTGTGAAGTAGTGAAATGAGGTGGCGGTTGCATGAAAAATGATGTGGTGGAACAACTGGATGTCTAGCTAGGGAAAATGATGATCTGTCGGCATGACACGTGGTTCCAAGTAGCTCGTGGAAGGCCCACTTTGATTGAGCAATGATGGTGTTGAAACCCATGGTAAAATAGAACACGTGGCAGTCTAGATGTGGAGCTCGAAGGAATTATTGAGAAAATAAAGGACTGACACATAAGAATTATTTTCCCATGCTAAATGAGACAGGTGGACTCCATGCAAAGAAACTACTTTAAAGGTTAAAGGGTGTTACAGCCCGTGTATCTCAAAGGTGATCCAATGATGAGTGTTGTTTTGCAGCCCGAAGATGTAAGGTCTTTAAACTCTGCGAAGCAGTGAAAACCATTAGCAGTAACAACTTCCATTAGGTTAGTGAAAAGATAAGTAGTCACCATGTAAAGTAAAGGTCGAGCAGATGGTTGAAGATCTGATGGATGGTGTTGTTTTGCATGGAAGAGATATGTAAGGTTTATGCTCCATGAAAGGGCAAAAGGAAGGTAGGGCCCGGTTTTAAGAAGCTTGACCCAGGTAAGGTAAAAGGCGTGCGGTCTTCACAGGATCCAAAGGACAACATTACTTCACAATGAAAAGATGCGAGGATTTTAACCTTTGCGAGACCTTTGCCAATTTTTGAATTCGGCTGCAAACTCAATTCTGAGTTGATTTCTGAAGCATTTTGGTTTTAAATGATTCAACTCATTACTTTGCTGCCATATTAAGCTTCACATCAATTCGACATTGGCATCACTTCGAAGAGTTTTGCAGAGGAGTTGGTGCATAGAGCGAATTTCTTCAAACAACTAGTGAGTTTCTGCATATTGCTTGACTATTACTACTTGAATTGGGATCATTGCATGCTCATTTTCTCAGAGGTTAGTCAAAATTTTAATTAATATAACTGTTATTCAAGGATGGCACCAAGAAGGGATTTCACAGGGAAGGTGAATTATTAGGATAGAAACATATGTGATGATTTCTTGGAACAATTAACTGTGTCCATAAAGGCAACAACCAAAATTAAAGAATTGGTACCCAAAGCCCCTCATCTAAGAATTAGAGACGGTTTGTATGAAAAAGGTAACTGGTTGAGGGATCCATAGATAGGGATTTTAGGTCTGGGTCTTTTCAAAGTAGGATTCGATCAGAGACATGCCCTTGCCCCAATGAATACCATATGGGAAAAAAATGTAGGAAAGCTCATAGTCCCTGGGGTTTTCAGGGATGTAGATTTGTTAACCCAGATTGAACACAATTATGACCCTGTGGCTAAATGTATCAGGAATATGAATGGAAGAGCCTTAATTGAGATTAGTGACAATGAATTTAGGAAGGTGTTTAAGCTCAGTGAGGTATCAAATTACTTAGAGACTATCAATTTTGAAACGTTAGCCCAGGTTTACAATGTGGAGAGAGATCATCTCAGAAGTGGCCCTTTGAAGGGGTTTTTTGTCAAAATAGGAGGGCTAAATGTTGTAGGCCCTAGTAACATGGAACCTTTCTCTCTGAATTTGTTCACTCTAAGGGCTAAAGGAATGTATTGGTCACTTTGTCAGATCTTTGGGGAAGATGTTGAAACAACTATGCCAACCCATTATATGTTGATGATAGAATAGATTTTGAACCCCCTCTCTGGTAGTAACATTTGATTATGCACCTTATCTCACAGATGAAATCCATGCAGGACTGATAGGGATAAAAAGTGGTAAGGTAGATAGACCTTTTGGATGGTACTCCCTTCTCATGCGCATGTTTTTATTTAAAGGTGCTGATTACTTTGCTAGTGAAATGGATCTAGTTAAGGAAAAGGATGGTGAAGAGATGCTTGTACAACTATGGAGCACCATTTTGTCCTAGGACAAAGAGGATGCTAGCTACCTAAAGTTTGACAGATGCTTTGCATCTAAGATTAGGATTCTCTTATGTTCAGAGAACCCTAGGATCCCCAAATCTCTTTTAGAATTCCTTAGGCCTAAGAAATTTGCTGAAGGCATCAAGATCATGCACAACTAGGGTGACAATAACAGGTGATCCCTCTACTTCAAGAGGGAAGAGAGAAATTAAAGATGTCATTGACATCCAAGACTCCCCTAGGAGGCAAAGGGTGGGGAAAGAAGTGCAAACAGGTGAACCTTTATACTCTCCATCTTAATCCCCTATCCATATAGGAGATGAACAGGCAGTAGCAAAACAATTGTTGCAGTTAGGGAGTCTCGGAGAGATTTCTTACACATATGAGGAGACACAAGAGGGAATTCCAGAAGAGCCACCTAGTGCTGAGATGAACTTAACTATAGATGAGTTCAAAGGCAAAGAGTTAGACCCTATTGTCAAGCAAGCTAGTGAAGAGTTCCTGGCTGATAGTAATTTTGTCACAACAAGGGCCTTCATACAATTTGTATGGAAACAAAACATTGAGCAATTCAAGGCAAGGTGTGAAAAGAGAAAGAGTGAGAAGCCTCATAAAGAAGCACTTTTAGTAGAGGAAGAAGTAAAGCAAGAAATGATGGCTGAATTTAAAGCCATCACTCCTGAAGCTGGTGTTTTAATCCTCCCTGAATGGGATATAGCAGATGCCTTGGTACTTGAAGCAGTTAGAAAAGAAACCAAGCCTATGGAGGGAGTGACATTCAACAAGGATAATGCTGCTTTGGTCATGTGGTCCTTAAAGAGGGATGAGAATAGAAGAAGGAAGGATACCTCAGAATCCAGTTTCCTAGGAGGTATGCTTGTTAAAAGAGTCCAAGACATAGGAGTGGTGGGAGCTACCAGCACAGTTCTAGAAACTACAAATTTTAGTGTGGCAGTGGCTGAGAAAGAAGCAAAGGAGAGAGTTGATCTCCAAGTGAAAATAGAAATAGTTCTGAAGCTTACAATGAAGCCAAGAAAGAGGTAGCCAACAAGGATAGTATTATTGCTAGACTATAGAGTCAATTGGCAGGACAACACCAAGGAGGTGAATCCTCTACTTTGATGATTGCATCTTCTCTAGCAAGACATCCACCGACCAGTCCTATTGTTGAATTCCCCCCTTCTCCCATGACCTCTGGTTTTCAACTAGCTAAGACCATTCAACATGAATTGGAAAAGTTAAAACAGGCTCAAGCCCTGTTTGCAAATAAATATGAGGAAAAGGTAAAGGCCACAATTTTGAGTTTTGCTGATACAGTAGAAGCCCCCCTTATGCATGCTAACATGAAGAAGATTCTGGATATTTTGAGTGAGTTGAATGAAGACAAGGCTACTTTCGAGCCGATTTTAGAGAAGCGGATGCCTAGGGAAGTGGATTTAGAGCTTATGTGTGCATCTTATGATAAGGAAATATCTGATGCCATTATTAAATCCACAAGTGAGTTAGCAAAAAGCATGACTAGGCTATCAGAAGGAAGAGTTGGTGTAGAGAAAAAAACCAATTTATATAGGAAGGAATATACTGAGCATAAATTTGAGTTATTTCCTGGGGTTTTTGTTAATCTAAATCAGTTGAAGGACAAGCAAGTATGGATTGATGAGTTAAGAGCTAATTTGTCTCTAGGGGTGAATAAAATCATCAATATAGATGACACATCTTTGTTTGTCAAGACAATTGAGGAAATAGAGAAGATAAAATCACATTCCGGTTTTTTGGAATCAGAGGTTAAGAAAGTGAAAAACTCTTGGAAAAGGTTAGCTAAGTTGAAAGAAAAGATTGTTAGCTTCTCATGGCCTGTTGATGACATGTTCCAAGAGTGGACCAAAAAGTATGTGGTGCAAGAAGAGGAAGTCCCAGAACAGTTAGAGGATGTTGCAGTGGAGCAACAAACTGAAGAGGCTGCTGGGGTTGAAAGTGACTTATAACTTCTTTTGGAAGACATTGCGGTTGTAACAAACTTTTCTTAGGAAAGTTCAAAGCTTGTATGCATCCATATTGTTATAAATGGATACCAGGACTAAAGAAAAAAGCATCAAAATAATTTGTAAAGAAACTCTATTGAAATACATCTAGGTTTTTGTAGTTCTCTCAGAGATTACTTTGAATTATGTAACATTTTCAAAATGAATATGAATATACAGATCGAAGTTTCAGGCCTAAATCTTTTTATCTTCTAGTGTGCATTCATTAGTTTGCTGGTTTCATTTGGATAATTTAGGGTTGTTCAAGTGAGCATGGATTGTAAGGCAATCTTGTAGACATATTTCTGGCTTTTCTCTTCAGGAGAGGGATTAAATGTGCATGAAATATTTCTGTCAGTAGATCAACTGTTTGTTGCTTTGAATTTGATGAATTGTTTTAGTTGGATGGGAGAGGACCTGTGTATATGTTAGGCATGTATGGGGTTCATGAAAGCTGTAATGATGAAATGTATAAGAATGTTCAGTTTGAAAGCTTTTTCTTTATTTGGGTGACTCTGTGGCCTGGATAAGGCATTGATGCCTTTAATGGAATTCTTTCTACTTTTCTTGAGGATCAATACTGAAAATGAACACAAGTTTTTCTTTTAATGTTTCAGTTCTATTGAGGTGATGAAATCCATAGGTTTCTAGCATTGGTTTACTATGGATCTCAATTAAAAAGTGTGAAAGTTTTCACAAAGGGTATACCCACCTGATCTTTGTATAAGTTTGAAGTGTAGAAGGTTTTATTGAAACCTTGTTATATGTTATTCTGGAATTCTATTTTCTTGATGCTTTCTTCATATGCAAACAGAGTTATTAAATCTTCTTACAAAGAGAATAAGGAAATTAGAATTTGAGACTAACAAAAATGGTGACTTTGCTTCAGAGAGTTATAGTGTTAATCTATGTTACAGATTGGTGCTTGTATTAGCTTCATTTTTTTGTTCGAAATTATTATGTGTTTGGCCTTCGTAGCTGGCCGTGCTATCCCTCGTCTTTGGTTATTTCTCTAAAAATCTTTGTGTTATCAAATCCCATGTGAGTGATGTATCAAAGCTTGTTTTCTTATTTTTCCCCTGGTTTTGGGTGGCGACTCTGACAAGTATAACCAGTACTATTGAATAAGTACAATTATTTTAAAAGAAAAACAAGTATAATGCAGAGAGGAAGGAACACAAGGTCATTTATGAGGAAGCATCCTCAAGAGATATTGCAAGAGGGATTACCTAAACAGGAAAGGAGAGGCTAGAAAATATTAGTTGTACATGAGCCATCTAATGCTTCTTGGATACAGAAAGGCATTCATACAGGTAAGTCATCTGATAGGCCTATGTATGCAAATTCAATTTCTTCATCCCATGAGTCCAAGCAAGACATTTTGGGTTTCCATTTTGGTTTGTTCGGTAATAATGAGGATATACAAATTTCTAACCAGGGAATCTCTAATGTTAGTCTATCTAGGATGGATAGGAATAGTTCTAATGTTAGGATGGACCCCATACCAAGAACTATAGATGGGAATATTAGTCTAATAGATATTGATCAAGTTAAGGTATCAGATTCTGAAGAGATATTCCCTGACGAGGACAAGGTATCACAAGAAATTGATGTTCTCAATAAAAGAGTTCATCACTTGATTTCCTTAAGAGCATAGAAAGAAGCAAATAAAGAAAAGGAAGTGAAGGATAAATTGATTAAGAGGGATAGGCTTCTAAGAAAGATTGTTGATCTTGACTTATTTACCCAAGATAAAGCTAAGATTGAGGATGAAGGTCTAGCCATTAGAGAAAACCTAACTGCCAAGGTCAACCCTATATACAAATTTGTTGTACAACCTAGCAAGGAGGTTCTTAGTGACTCACAACCTGTTAGATATAATGTTGATAAAGGAAAACAAAAGTGCATGGAAGATGGGTTTGGGTCTAAAACTACAACAGAAATTTCTCATATGTTATCTACATATGAGAGGAAGATAGATAGGATGAGGAAAGAGAAGGAAGATCTGCAAAGAGAATTAGAAATGGTTGAGTTGGAAGAAGTAAATCAAGAGGTTAAAAGAAAAATTAATTATCTGAAAGCTCCTCCCATAGGTTTTCCTTCAACAGACCCAAGTAAACCTTTATCTCAGCATGTTTCACTCCCTCCAGTCAAAATTCAATCAACCTTGCTTGTGAGTATTGTCCCAGCTAGTCAAGTTCCTACTACCAATCAAAGAAATCAAGTCTCTCCAATTCACACTCCTAATGTAAGTATGAACATGGGAAATAACCTTACTGCTAATCAATTCCAGAGAAGACCTATTAACTTGGAGTTATACAGACAACTCTTCTTTGATGGAATCCCAGGGTATCCTAACCATGTCCCTACTGAATTAAGGGATAGACTCCACAAATTTGCTGGCAATAATGTAGTTAGTGTAGAAGAGAACCTAAAATATTTTGGTGACTTGATAAATGATTATGAAATTGTGGATGAAGATGTCATCATGAAATTGTTTGTACAATCCTTAGTAGATGATGCAAGGGATTGGTATAGAGGTCTCCCTGTGAATAGCATTGGGTCTTGGGAAGATTTTAAGAATTGCTTTCAAGAACAATATGGTGACAAAACAAATGTGAGCTTCATGCTCAACGAGTTCAATAATATTAGAAAGTTAGATAATGAAATTGTCATAGATTTCAATGCTAGATTTCAGAAAGCAATGCATAGGCTTTATCAAGTAATGAGGTTAGATGATAATATATGTCTGAACACTTATTCTAATGCTTTTGATTAAAAAATGGCTTACATCTTGAGGGATAAAAACCCACATAGTCTGAGAGATGCTCTTAGGATTGCCATTAATGTGGAAAGTAATAGGAAAGCATCTAGAAAAGTAGGAAGGACAACTGATGGAAGGTTGTGGCAAGAATCAAAACAACCACCAAATAAAGTTGCCAAGGAGGATGACAAATAGAGAAGTTAATGACTGCCATGAAAGATCTTATTGCCAAGGTAAGTAAAAATGAAAAAACTCATTATAACTAACAAGATAGACCTCCTAGATTGCATGACATGCCTTATAAAACCACTCGAAAGGATGGCAAACCTCAAAATGATAAGCCAAAAAACACTCAAAGCCAAGATAACCCAAATCCTTTGAAAGGAGGAAATGTTCATAATATGGAAAATACCCCTTGGTGCATGGCTTGTGATGGACCACATTCTCCTCATCAGTGTGTTGTAGCCCAAGCCCTTGAAGAATCCATGAGAAAAGAGGGTGAGCTTGATATTAACATGTTTGAGACTATTATTGAAAGTGATGACGAGTCTTCACAAAGTGAATCCAGTGAGTGTGATGTGCTAAATAATAATAAATGTTACCAAGGATAGTTGACACTTGATTGGCATCCTACTTTGAATGTGGTAACCATTGAAGATGAAGAAGTTCATCTCCGAAGACCTAGTGATGAAGAGGTAAGAAATCTTACTAAGGCTGCCATAGCCAAAGCCAAGCATAATTACAATTTGAGAAGTAGTAAAAGGGATGGAGATCAGGGTGAACCTGGCTCAATGTTCATAAAAGAAATGTCTCAGAAGAAGACAAAAAGTAATGGCACCTTTCCTCAAGATGGTCAAGCCAAGAGCGACCAATCTAAAGATGTGGCCAAGAGTGTGGATATTAATGCTACTAGTGATATACAAGGAAATGCTACACTAAAGAAGGCAAGTCATCCTAAGATAGAGAAAGCTAAAATTAATAATGAGTCAACTAATAATTTCACTTTTGATATGACTCAGGCTCTTACTCAGATGAAGTTCACAGTCCCATTGGTAGAATTACTGAAAATAAAGGAACATAGAGAAGCTGCTATATCTTTATGCTCTAAGATATCTAACAGTAGTACAAATTTACCTTCAGGTACAATGAAGTTGCAAACCCCAAAGGTATATGTTGGAACAACTATTACACAAGAGCCTTCACAGGTTGATCCTTTCTATGTAACTTTATTAGTAAACAATAGACTGATTAAGAATTGCATGATAGACTCTGGTGCTGCTGCAAATGTAATGCCATATGGTGTCATGAAAGAATTGGGACTATCAGTAAGTACAGTGTATGGTAAGTGTTATGCTATGGATAATAGAGAAGTACCAGTGATAGGTACAATGAAAGATGTGGAAGTGAAGATAGCAGCATTTCCTGAAGCAACATATAAGATGGATGTCATAGTAACCGATACAAAACCACATTATGGCATGCTAATATCTAGACAATGGGCTGTAGCAGTAGGTGGAAATATTCAATTAGATCTTTCATATGCTACAATTCCAATCAATGGAAGCTAGGTTAAATTGTATAGAGAACCACGTGCCCCTAGGGTAATTGAGAAAATAGACCCTAGTATGTTAAACTACATGATTGATGTAGATCTTGATAATTTTAGAATGCAACCAATTTTGCCTCAGTTAAAAAATACTGATTCTATTGTGACTGAATTAGAATCTCAACAACAAGGTTTGTGGCACATGTACTTTGATGGAGCTTGTTCTAAAGAGGGATCTGGAGTAGGAGTTCTTTTTGTGTCTCCATTGGGTATAACTTTCAAATACTCTTTTTTGCTAGCCTTCTAGTCTACCAATAACACTGCTGAATATGAAGCCTTGTTATTGGGGCTTGAAATTGCTAAAAGACATGGAATTCAGTTGTTAAGAGTATTTGGGGATTCAGAAATCATTGTTTCTCAGGTTAGATCTAAGTATGCATCTAAAAATGATCATTTGAAAAGAAAATAAGCATGTAGTTTGGGATGTGATTGAACATTTTTATGCTTTCTCTATTAACTGGATAGAAAGATCAAAGAATATCATGGCTGATTTCTTAGCAAATGTTGCTTTAAAGAATGATGATGTAATGCTAATCGGTGTATCCACAGTCGAGATAAAAGCTAGGCCTGCTATTCCTGATAATGTGTATAATTGGCAAGTGTTTGCGGATGATGAAGATATTATCAGATTCATACAATGCATTCATGACTATGATGGACAAAAAATTGATTGCAATGCATTGGTAGAAGTGGTCAAGGATAGAGAAACAGTGTTTGGAAATGACATGGTTCAGTTGGAAACTAATGAAATACCTAAAGGGTTGGTAGAATTGGAAGGTATGTTCAGTTACAGTGATAGTCATTTGCATCAGTAGTCAACCACCAAGTTAGATGAATTGGAGGAAGTGAACTTGGTGACAGAATCATCCCCTAAGTTGGTGTATATTGGAAAAAAATTGTCTCCTCATGTCAAAGTTAACCTTATTAATTTATTGAAAAAATATAAGAATATTTTTTCTTGGTCTTATGAAGACCTAAAGGCATATAGACAAGATCTGTTTCAGCATGAAGTCCCTTTGCTTCCAGATGCTAAGCCTTTTCAACAGAAACAAAGACCCACCAACCCCCTTTTGGAAAGTAAAATGCAGCAAGAGTTAACCAAGTTGAGGGAAGGGGGGATTATTAAGCCTATAAGCCATTCATCATGGGTGTCTAATTTGGTCCCAGTTAGAAAGAAGAATGGGGAGATAAGGCTCTATGTTGATTTTAGGAACTTAAATGTTGCTTCTTTAAAAGACAACTATTCTTCTCCCAATATGGAAGCAATGCTACAGAGAGTGACTGGCTGCGACCTGTTGTCTATGATGGATGGGTTCTAAGGATATAACCAGGTACTAGTGAAGGAATCTAAATAGTTCAAGACTGCTTTTACCACCCTTTGGGGAACATATGTATATGTAAGAATGCCTTTTGGTTTAAAAAATGTTGGAGCTACGTTCCAGAGAGCAATGGATGTAGCTTTCAAGGAATTCATTAACATTATCATGGTAGTGTATCAAGATGATTTAACATGATTCTCCAAAAGGGTAGATAACCACTATGGGCACTTGGAAAAGGTTTTTAATAAAGCTCTAGAATTTGCTGTCTCCTTAAATCCAAAAAAGTGTCATTTTGCTGTCACTGAAGGAAAGCTGCTTGGGCATATTGTCTCCAAGGAAGGGGTTAGAATAGACCCTGAAAGAATTGAAGCTATAAACAATGTACCTAAGCTAAAGAGTGTCAAAGGTATCCAGTCTTTCTTATGCAAGGTAAATTTTGTTAGAAGATTCATTGATAATTTTGCAGAAATAGTTAAGCCTATTGTTAGATTGCTCAAGAAAGATACAAAGTTTTACTAGGATGAAGAAGCTTCAAAGGCTTTTGATGAAATTAAAAAGGTCATTTAGGAGGCACCAGTGTTGAAGTCCCCTGATTACAGTAAGCCTTTTTCTCTATTTTCTTTTGCTTCTTACCATACAGTGGCTGCAGTTCTTCTACAAAAGGATAATGAAGGATATGAACATCCTATAACTTTTTATAGCAAATCTTTACAAGTTGCAGAGCTAAAATATGAAATCATGGAGAAACATGCATATGCTTTGGTCAAGGCTGTAAAAGCATTTAGGCCATATCTTGTAAATGAACAAGTAATTACTTATGTCCCACATATAGTTGTCAAAGATATTTTATCTCAGTCAGAAGTCACTGGTAAAAGGTGCAGATGGATAACCAGAATTCAAGAGTTTGATTTAGAGATTAAAATTACTAAATTGATAGGAGGTTTAGGTCTTGCTAAGCTAATGGCTGAGTCAAACCTTCCTGATGTTGAGGTGAATAATGTTGAAATTAAGAACATTCTGGTTACAAGGATTGAGATATAGCCCTAGTACTTAGAGATGGTACTGTTGGCAATATTGCATTATAACAGACAATGAAAGATTGTTGGCATTTCATAAGGATATTGAGAAGGTTGTTGATGATTATGGATATAACTGATTAAGGATGTTTACTGTCTTGATATTATTATTTTGTCATTGATGTCAAGAAATTGATTTTCTAATTCAGTATGATGTTGCCATATCTTGAGAAGTATGATTTGAAGAATATAAAGTTGTCGGTAAAAGACACAGGAAAGAATATGATGAATAAGGGGATGAATAAGGTATTCAATGGGCAACTATTACCAAGTCAGAAAATGATGAGATCATGATGTTCAGATTGTTTTAACATCATACATATGTTGTAAATTGTAAGGTTAATACTATACTATGCTATCAAGCAAAGAACCTAGATGGTAAACCCTAAGGAACCTAGTCAGTAAACCCTAAGGTTATCACTATCGGTTAATGAAGGTGGAATGTCTACCGAGTGAAGTTTAGTATTTATCGAGTTGTAACCGAGCTATAACAAAATGCATTAAATGTTTACATGCATTATTTAATGAAGGAAGCTGATGAGCTGGAACTGATTGAATGATTGGTATGCCATTAATGTAGTTTGTTAATGAATCTATGGAAATGGAAAGTTGACATGAAGATCTACATCGCGGATTGAACCGCAATACCCTGGCACAAGTTCCAAGAAATGTATGCAAGTTCCAAGGTGGGGTAAAACATTTTCAGATCGAAAGATGCATTGAACCTAGACAAGATTGAAGATCTAATGGCTATGATTGATCATGGGAAATGTGATCAAGGAGATTAAGTGGTTAGCTAATTGTTTATAAATAGGGAATTGTTGATAAACAATGTATGCGGGCAAGTGTATGCATAGGGATGCTACATAGTGATTACCAAGCACATAAGCTTGAAGAGCTATTTGAATAACAGAGTATAGAAGCCCAATAGATGGACAAGAATAGTTCTATGTCTAGATTGTATTGAACAAATATGAATCTGCTTTAGCATTTTAGATGTGAAGTTGCAGATAGATTTTTATTACTGTTATTTTGTGAAAGTGATAGAAAATCTCTTTACCGAGTGGACTTAAGAGTCTTATTTGTAAAACTCTCTAGCAAGGTGAAATTCTGATTGAGTGTTTGAAATCCTTTAACAAGGTCACTTCTAACAAGGTGAAGATCCTAACAGATTTGAGGGAAATCCCTTAACTGGGTCACATCTAGCAATGTGTTTGTAATCTTTAATAGGATTTTCTTTTAACCGAGCATAGTCTAGAAGAGTATATTTCTTAGTGGGTCCGAAAGCCCATAGTGGTTTTTCCCTATTTGGGTTTCCACGTTAAATCTGGTGTTATAAGGTTTATGATGTTTTTATTCTTTTGAGTTTACATGTTTAACAATTTTTGTTATATTACTGAAGTATATGTTACTGAGGTTGAATCTGACATTTTTGTGGAAGATTAAGTTTGTATGATTCACCCCCCCGATCTCATCTTGTTGGCTATTGGATCTATACTTACATTAAGTATCAGAACTATCAAATGGTATCAGAGCATTGGACTCCAGAAGAAAAGTTTAAAGGCACTTGAGTTAAAGATCCAAAGATGTATAAGAGGGATGCACCGAAGCTGAACAAGTCAAGTTTCTCTACATGGCAGAAAAGAATGAAGCTACACCTATCAGGAGTTGGAGAATATGTTGCATACTATCTGGAGAATGATTTTGTTACACTGAGCACCTATCCATTGACTATGGAAGAGATAAAGGCAAAGTAAGAACATATTCAAGCAATGATTGAAATAACATCTGCATTGATCGACTCAGAGTTTAATGACCTAGAAGGCTACAATGATGCAAAGGCAATGTGGGATAAACTCATATCTGTGTATGGAGGAGATGAAAATGTTCAAAGAGCAAAAGTAGATAGTCTAAGAGGAAAAATTGAATCTATGAGGATGAATGAAGGTGAGAACATAACTCAGTATAGTACAAGACTAAAGGAGATTGTAAATCAAATCAAAGGAGCAGGGGGAACTATTGAAGAAAAAGGATATAACAAGTATGTTGTTAAGAACCCTTCTACCGGCTTATGCAATCCGAGTCTCTACAATCAATTAATTCAGGTCTGTACCTAATATGCCAGTTTCTTTAAATGCTACTATTGGTAAGCTACATGCATTTGAATTAAGTAACTTTGATAACAATGGATCTTTGGTAAATAAAGTTGAATTTGCATTTAGTTCTTTTCATCTTGATGAATCTAATGATTTCAATGAAAGAAAGTATAAGTACTCTGAAGGAGATCGTAGTGGAGCAAGTGAAAGATTTCATAAGAACATGGAGGTAGTACACAAATTGTATGAGGAAATCAGAAAGCAAGAAGAGTTTGAAGCACTATTAGCCAAAAGGTTACCGAGAGGCAAAGGTAAGTATATAGGGAAACTACCTTTGAAATGTTTCAATTCTGATAAAATAGGGCATATGGCTTCTAACTGTCCTGACAAAGATTTTACTGAAAAGAGAGATTACCGAGATGACAGACAGAAAGATAATCATTATAGAGGACACCGAGACTTCAGAAGAAGAGATAGAAAGACATGCTTAATAGCTGATGAGGAATCCAATGATGATAAATCAGATGAAATTGATACAGAGGAAGTAGTTTATGTGGCTATCAAAGATGGATCAGATGAAGAAAGGTATGAAGAAAAAGCCCTAACATCTCACATAAACACTAATGATTCTGGGATCATAGATAGTGGATGCTCACATCATATGACAGGAGATAAACACAAGTTTGTTATATTAGAAGATTATGATGGAGGCTATGTCAGATTTGGTAATGATGCACCATGTCCGGTGAAAGGTTAAGGATCTATAACACTTCTTGACAATGCAAGATGCAATGGTGTTTATTGGGTTGAAGGTTTGAAATACAATTTGTTGAGTGTAGCACAGCTAAACAACACAGGTCACCAAATAGAATTTTAGAAAGGAATTGTCAAAGTTCATGACAAGAATGGAAAGTTAGCTACTAGTGGGACACAAACAAAAGGTAACACATTTCACCTTGACTCAACGCGTAACAAGTGTTTGTATGCAAAGATAGATGATACCTGGTTATGGCATAAAAGGTTTTGTCATGTAAATTTTGATAATTTGATCAAAATAAGCAAGAAGCACCGAGTAAGAGGTCTACCAAGTCTTGAAAAACCTGAGAATGCTATGTGTCGAGGATGCCAGATGGGTAAGATGACAAGATCAAGCTTTAAAAGTAAGTCTTACACTTCTCAGGGAATTTTAGATCTAGTGCACACTGATCTTTGTGGTCCTATGAGAGTTCAAAGTTATTATGGTGATAAATATTTCATATTATTTGTGGATGACTATTCAAGGATGATGTCAGTAATGTTTTTAAAACAAAAATCAGAAGCTTTTCAAATGTTTAAATGGTACAAGGCAAGAGTTGAAAATGAAACAGGAAGACAGCTGAAATGTCTTAGATCAGATAGAGGAGGAGAGTTCGCATCTAATGAGTTCAACTTATTCTATAATGATCATGGTATTAAAAGACAAGTCTCTACACCGAGAACTCCACAGCAGAATGGAATAGCTGTGAGAAGAAATAGATCTATTTTGGATTGTGCTAGAACATTGATGATTGAAAAGAAGGTGCCACAAACATTTTGGAAAGAAGCAATAAGCACAGCAGTTTACACCTTAAACCGAGTACAATTAAAGAAAGGTACTTTGAAGACACCATATGAAATCTGGTATGATAAGAAACCTAGTGTAAGTTATTTTAAAATCTTTGGAAGTAGATGTTATGTACACAAAGATGATAGAAATGACAAGTTTCATCAGAAAAGTGAAGAAGGAACATTTCTAGGTTATTCTTCCAAAAGCAAAGCATTTAAATGTCTGATCAAATCATCTAACAAAATAGTAGAAAGTGCAAATGTGAAAATTGATGAATTTGCAGAAAGAAATGATGAAGGAAATTCCAAGTAACCAGAAGACTATGATGAATTTGTCTATGTTCAACCGAGAAGCCTTACTGAGAAGACTGTTGAAGAAAATGAAGAGAATATCTAGTTACTGAGTGATAAAGAAGATCATATAGAGCCTACTGAGCCTGTATTAGCCAAGTATGTCAGAAGACATCATGCGCCAAGTTAGATTATAGGAGATAAGGATGATCCAGTGATGACAAGGAACAAACTAAGATAGAACACATGTTTGATATCTAAATTTGAACCAAGAATAGTGAAAGAGGCATTTAATAGTGAAGATTGGATAAATGCTATGACAGAAGAGATTGATCAAATCAAGAAGAATGACACATGGACACTAATCCCATGACCAAAGGACAAAAAATGTAATTGGTACAAAGTGGATTTTCAGAAACAAGCTAAATGAAAAAGGAGAGGTCATTCAAAACAAAGCAAGACTAGTTTGCAAAGTTTATGCTCAAGAAGAAGGAATTGATTATGGTGAAACTTTTGCACCTGTTGCTAAACTTGAAGGAGTGAGAACATTGTTGGCATATGCTGCTTTCAAAAATTTCAAGGTATATCAAATGGATGTCAAATCTGCATTTCTGAATGGAATATTAGAAGAAGAAGTCTTTATTGAACAACCTAAAGGATTTGTTGAAGACAATAATAAAGATTAGGTATGTAAATTGAACAAAGCTTTATATGGTTTGAAACAAGCACCTAGAGCATGGTATGAAAGATTGCACTCTTATTTGATTAAGATTGGTTTTATAAGGACAAGTGAGAACAACAATATGTACATGAAGAATGATGAAAATGGAATACTGATCTCAGCCATATTTGTTGATGATATTATATTTTGTGGAAATGACTCTTTATGCAAGAACTTTGGAAATGAAACGAGCAAAGAATTTGATATGTCATTAATCAGTGAGATAAAGAATTTAATAGGTCTACAGATACTGCAAATGAAAAATGAGTTTTTCATTACTCAATCCAAGTACATAAAGGCAATCTTGAAGAAATTTGGAATGGAGGATTCAAAACCAACCAGACATAGCACATGCAGTAGGTATAGTTGCAAGATTCTCTACGGATCCTAAGGAAACACACATGACAACAATCAAAAGAATCTTTAGATACTTGAAAGGTACTGAGGATTATGGCTTAGTATATCAGAAAGGAAATGATTTTTATTTAAATGTTTATACTGATGCTGATTGGGTAGGCAACATTGATGACAAAAAAAGCACAAGTGGAGGAGCTTTCTTTTTAGGAGAAAGACTAGTGAGTTGGCTTAGCAAGAAACAAGGATGTGTTTCATAGTCAATAGCAAAAGATGAATATGTTGCTACAACATTGAATTGTACCAACATTGCATGGATCAAACAACTGTTGGAAGGTATAAATGAGAAAGTTATCGAGCTAGTAACTATATTCTGTGACAATACTAGTGCCATTAATATTTCAAAGAATCCTGTGATGCACTCTAGGACAAAGCACATATCTATCAAATATCATTATCTTAGAGAGGAAGCTCAAGAGAAGAAAGTGGTGTTGGAGTATGTTAGCACAAAGGAACAAATAGCAGATATCTTCAACAAGCCACTACCAAGGGACACTTTTGAATATCTTAGAAGTAAGTTAGGGGTCCTACCCCTATCTTCTACTCACTGACCGAGTTCAGTGAAAGCATCAATCCGATGAATCTATTGAATATCTTTTAGGAGTTGATGTTGATTTATACACTTTAGGATGTTTTCTAAAGGTGTACAAAAAATATTACAGGAACAAGGAACAGGAATTGAAGACAAATTGTTCAGACCGAGACTGAATTGATACACAATAGTAGGAAATCACTTCATATAGGAAGAAATTATGTTTTAGTTCTTTACTTTTTGGCATTGTTGTCAAAGGGGGAGAAGACTAATATCGAGGGAGAAGACTAAAAGAAGATTAATGTATGGGGGAGAGAATTTCAGCATTTCAGAATCACAGCAATCCGAATCTTTTAAGGTCAAATCAATTAGTTTTGCCATCAATGCCAAAGGGGGAGATTGTTGGCAATATTACATTATAACAGACAATGAAAGATTGTTGGCATTTCATAAGGATACTGAGAAGGTTGTTGATGATTATGGATATAACTGATTAAGGATGTTTACTGTCTTGATATTATTATTTTGTCATTGATGTCAAGAAATTGATTTTCTAATTCAGTATGATGTTGCCATATCTTAAAAAGTATGATTTGAAGAATATAAAGTTGTCGGTAAAAGACACAGGAAAGAATATGATGAATAAGGGGATGAATAAGGTATTCAATGGGCAACTATTACCGAGTCAGACAATGATGAGATCATGATGTTCAGATTGTTTTAACATCATACATATGTTGTAAATTGTAAGGTTAATACTATACTATGTTATCAAGCAAAGAACCTAGTCGGTAAACCCTAAGGTTATCGCTATCGGTTAATGAAGGTGGAATGTCTACGGAGTGAAGTTTAGTATTTACCGAGTTGTTACTGAGTTGTAACTGAGCTATAACAGAATGCATTAAATATTTACATGCGTTATTTAATGAAGGAAGCTGATGAGTTGGAACTGATTGACTGATTGGTATGTCATTAATATAGTTTGTTAATGAATTTATGGCAATGGAAAGTCGGCATGAAGATCTACAACACAGATTGAACCGCAATACCCTGGCACAAGTTCCAAGAAATGTATGCAAGTTCCAAGGCGGGGTAAAAAATTTCAGATCAAAAGATGCATTGAACATGGACAAGATTGAATATCTGATGGCTATGATTGATCATGGGAAATGTGATCAAGGAGATTAAGTGGTTAGCTAATTGTTTATAAATAGGGAACTATTGATAAACAATGCATGTAGGCAAGTGTATGCATAGGGATGCTACATAGTGATTACCGAGCACAGAAGCTTGAAGACCTATTTGAATAACAGAGTATAGAAGCCCAGCAGATGGACAAGATTAGTTCTATGTCTAGATTGTATTGAACAATATGAATCTGCTTTAGCATTTTAGATGTGAAGTTGCAGATAGATTTTTATTACTGTTATTTTGTGAAAGTGACAGAAAATCTCTTTACCGAGTGGACTTAAGAGTCTTATTTGTAAAACCCTCTAGCAAGGTGACATTTTGATTGAGTGTTTGAAATCCTTTAACAAGGTCACTTCTAACAAGGTGAAGATCCTAGCAGATCTAAGGGAAATCCCTTAACCGGGTCACATCTAGCAATGTGTTTGTAATGTTTAACAGGATTTTCTTTTAACTGAGCATACTCTAGAAGAGTATATTTCTTAGTGGGTCCAAAATCCCACAGTGGTTTTTCCCTATTTGGGTTTCCACGTTAAATCTGGTGTTATGAGGTTTATGATGTTTTTATGCTTTTGAGTTTACATGTTTAACATATTCAGAGGGGATTACTCACAACCAGAGAAGGACATTGAAGCTAAAGTCTCAAAAGTATGTCCTTATTCAGGGTGATCTATATTGGCAAAACAAAGATGGGGTGTTGTTGATGTGCTTAGACATCCCAAGCCAAAAGGATGTTAACTGAAATGCATGATGGAGTGTGTGGAGGTCATTACTCTGCCAAGACCACAATTGGTAAGATAGTCCAGGCTAGATACTATTGGCCTACTTTGTTGAAAGATGCCCATGAACATGTTCAAAGATGTAACCCATGCCAAAAAAATTCTTCCAAATTGAAGTATGAGGGAGATTTGCCTCTCAACCCAGTCACAGTGGAAGCCCCTTTTGTCCAATGGGGTGTGGATTTTATTGGGGAAATAGTTGAGAAATCAGGAAGAGGTCATAGGTGGATCATAGTAGCCACTCATTACTTCACTAAGTGGATTGAGGCTATACCTACTAGAAGAGCCACTAGTAAAGTTGTTATTGATTTCCTGATGGATAATATTATAACCAGATTTGGTGTCCCTATGAAACTGGTAATGGACACTGCCATGAACTTTAGATCAGAGGAGTTCATATAATTTTGAACTATTCATGGAATAATTATGTCTTACTCTTCACCCTATCATCCTCAAGGTAATGGGCAAGTTAAATCTAGCAATAAGAGTCGTCTAAATATTATAAAGAAAATCCTTGAGGAGAACAAAAGGTCTTGGGACTAGAAATTGAATTTGGCCCTATGGGCAGACAGGGTTGCTATCAAGAAAGCAATTGGTGTGTCACCTTTTGAGTTGGTTTATGGCATGCAATCTAGGGTGCCAATCAACAATCTTCTTCTTGTATACAAGTTCCTAGAAGTTGAGGATATGGAGTTATCTGAACCTATGGAAGATAGAATGATTCTAATGGTGGAAATGGAGGAAATCAGGACTTTGGCCCATAAAAGAAATTTGAAGATCCAGTTGCAATCCAAATATTTGTTTGATAAAAGAACCACACTGAGGAAGTTTCAAATTGGTGACATGGTTCTTCAGTGGAATGCAAGAGGGAAAGATAAAGGAAAACACAAGAAATTTGAGTCATTATGGGTAGGCCCTTCTGTTGTTTATGATTTGAATGGAAAAGATTTGTATTTTTTGCAGACAATGAATCGTGAGGTATAGGAATTTCCAGTGCATGGATAATTCCTGAAGCATTACTTCTCTTAAGTATATGCACAACAGATCTTAGTTTGTATATAATTAGGTTTGTTTATGTTGGTTGTTTTTGGTCTTGTGTTTGGTCTGTTCTCCAGAGTTTCTATATTCTTGTGTTGATTTTCCAATCAACCATCCCCAATCAGAGCCACTGTTATCACTATTTTGACCTTGGGTGATTTTGTTTCATAATCGACTAAAATCTGCTAGGTTGTGCTTAGCATTTCATGTTGGCTCTGAGTTTTTGGGTCAAAAAGGGTTTAGGGTTTTTGAAATTTAACCTTTCCTATGTTCTGAAAGCCCTTGCGTTCTATTTTTGTGTTACCTTTTTCCACTTAACTGAAAGGGTAGGTCCGTCATGAAGGGCCCCCTCCTTTATAGCTTTCCTTAGGTGGGTCTCTGTTAAATTTTAATTATTTGTGCCCTTTCCCTAAGTTTTGAGTTCTTTGTTGGGCCCCATAAAAAACATGCAAGTTCGAAGCAAATCTGGTGGTGCATGTGGATTCGTAGCCTAAAGTAGCCCGAGGTTTACCTTTTGTGAAGTAGTGAAAAGGTGGTAGGCCTGGGTAGTATGGTCACAAAAGAGCTAACAAATGATCACCTTTCAGAGGATCTAACAGTTCGCGTTGATTCGCGAAGAAGAGCTGTCGGGGTTTTATGCTTTACGAAATGGTGAAAAGCTGGTGGGCCCGAAAAGTAAGTAGATTCTACGGTTAAAGACTAATCAACTCAAGATTGATCGGGTGGTCTGTGTAAGGAAAGATGTGTGAGACTTACCCTTCGCAAAGTAGTGAAAGAGATGGTGGACCCGGGTGGCTAGGTTAAAGGATGAAGCTAAAAGTTGAGCATCTAGCTCAAGATCTAATGACCCACGTTGTTTCATTGGGCAAAGTAACATGAAGTTTAGCTTTTGCGAAGTAGCGAAATGAGGTGGCAGTTGCATGACAGATGATTTGGCAGAATAGCTGGATGTCCAGCTAGGGCAAATGATGATCTGTCGGCATGACACGCGGTTCCAAGTACCTCGTAGATGGCCTACTTTGATTGAGCAGAGATGGTGTTGAAACCCATGGTAAAATAGAACACATGGCAGTCCAGATGTGGAGCCCGAAGGAATTCTTGAGCAAATACAAGACTGACACATAAGAATTATTTACCTGCGCTAAATGAGACAAGTGGACTCCATGCAGAGGGCCCACTTTGAAGGTTAAAGGGTGTTAAAGCCCATGTATCTCAAAGGTGATCCAATGATGAGCGTTTTTTCGTAGCCCGAAGATGTAAGGTCTTTAAACTCTACGAAGCAGCAAATACCATTAGCGGTAACAACTTCCATGTAGTTAGTGAAAAGATAAGCGATCACCATGTAAAATAATGGTTAAGTAGATGGTTGAAGATCTGACGGATGGCGCTATTTCGTGTGGATGAGATGCGTAAGGTTTATGCTCCACAAAATAATGAAAGGAATGTAGGGCCCGGTTTTAAGCATATTGACCCAGGTAAAGTAAAAGACGTGTAGTTTTCTCAGGATCTAAAGGATAGCGTTGCTTTATAATGAAAAGATGCAAGGATTTTAACCTTTGCAAAACAGCAAAAGGCGAAACACTCACAAATTGTTTTGATCCATTGGAGCCAATTTTTGAATTTGGCCGCGAATTCAATAATGAGTTTATTGTAAAAGCATGTAGTTTTAAATGCTTCAATTCATTGCTCTGCTGTCGTATTAAGCTTCACATCAATTGGACATTGGCATCACTTCGAAGAGTTTTGCAGAGGAGTCGGTGCACAAAGCAAATTTCTTCAAACAACCAATGAGTTTCTGCATATTGCTTGACAATTACTACCTAAATTGGGATCATTGCATGCTCCTTTTCCCAAAGGTTAGTCAAAATTTTAATTAATATAACTGTGATTCCGAGATGGCACCAAGAAGGGATTTACAGGGAAGGTGAATTATTAGGATAGAAACATATGTGATGAATTCTTGGAACAATTAACAGTGTCCATAAATGCAATAGCCAAAATTAAAGAATTGGTACCCAAAACCCCCCGTTTAAGAATTGGAGATGGTTTGTATGACAAAGGTAACTAGTTGAGGGATCCATAGATAGGGATTTCAGGTCTGGGTCTTTTCAAAATAGGATTTTGTCAGAGACATGCCCTTACCCCAATGAATAGCATATGGGAATTAGACATAGGAAAGCTCATAGTCTGTGGGGTTTTCATGGATGTAGATTTGTTAACCTAGATTGCACACAATTATGACCCTGTGGCTAAATGTATCAGGAATGTGAATGGAAGAGCCTTAATTGAGATTAATGACAATGAATTTAGGAAGGTGTTTAAGCTCAGTGAGGTATCAAATTACTTAGAGCCTATAAATTTTGAAATGTTAGCCCAGGTTTACAATGTGGAGAGAGATCATCTCAGAAGTGGCCCTTTAAAGGATTTTTTTGTCAAAATAGGAGGGCTAAATGTTGTAGGCCCTAGTACCATGGAATCTATCTCTCTGAATTTGTTCACTCTAAGGGCTAAAGGAATGTATTGGTCACTTTGTTATATCTTTAGGGAAGATGTTGAAACAACTATGCCAACCCATTATATGTTGATGATAGCACAGATTTTGAACCCCTCTCTGGCAGTAACATTTGATTATGCCCCTTATCTCACAGATGCAATCCATGTAGGATTGATAGGGATAAAATGTGGTAAGGTAGACAGACCTTTTGGACGGTACTCCCTTCTCATGCACATGTTTTTATTTAAAGGTGCTGATTACTTTGCTACTGAAATGGATCTAGTTAAGGGAAAGGATGGTGAAGAGATGCCTATACAACTATGGAGCACCATTTTGTCTAGGGACAGAGAGGATGCCAGCTACCTGAAGTTTGACAGATGCTTTGTATCTAAGATTAGGATTCTCTTATGTTCAGAGAACCCTAGGATCTCCAAAGCTCTTTTAGAATTCCTCAGGCCTAAGGAATTTTTTGAAGGCATCAAGATCATGCACAACTAGGGTGACATATACTTATACCTTGTCTCTACAGTTTTCAAAGTTTATGGTTTCAGAGGCACTCTATATTTATTGCCCTATCAGGTCTCTTTGAAGATAGGAATATCAGAGGTTGTAAGGCAAATTGGAGGTGTGCAAGAGGTAGAGATAACAAATAGGGGAAAAGGGACTATTTTCTCAACTATCACTATGGCCAATCAATTTGTGATCACCACGGGTGGCTAGAAATACTTTGATGACTTTTTTCAACCATATAGGTTGTCTATTGCAGTAACAAGGTTTGCTGACCCTAAGGATTTTTTCAACAGCATGTTCAGGAGAAGAGCAGTATGCAAAGGTAGGCCACACCAATTCCATTTCATTGAGGATCTAATTAGAAATGAGTTCAATTTGGATGAGCAGGAATTGAGGAAAGAGAAGTGGGTGGCATACAAAAGGGCTCTTGATTTTATTCATCAGTTTGATAGTAGTTATGACCCTCTTTCTAGCTTTAATCCCTTTGAGGAAAAGATTAAATTCTTAGTTCTTTATTTTGAAGACCTAATGCAAACTTTGAAGGAAAAAAGGGAAGCTATAATAAGAGATAATCCTGACAAGGTTAAGTTAGTTCTAGCTAAGCCTGCTTTTGCTAAGGTTATCCCTCCGGGTAACTATGTAATGCATAACAGGTCAAAATACTTTGTGTTGATGCCAGTAACAGGTGAGCCCTCTACTTCAAGAGGGAAGAGAGCAATTGAAGATGTCATTGACATCCAAGGCTCCCCTAAGAGGCAAAGTGTGGGGAAAGAAGTGCAAACAGGTGAACCTTTATACTCTCCATCTCAATCCCCTCTCTATATAGGAGTTGAATAGGCAATAGCAAAACAATTGTTGTAGTTAGGGAGTCTTAGAGAGATTGCTTACACATATGAGGAGACACAAGAGGGAATTCCAGAAGAGCCACCTAGTGCCGAGATGAACTTAACTATAGATGAGTTCAAAGGTAAAGAATTAGACCCTGTCAAGCAAGCTAGTGAAGAGTTCTTGGCTGATAGTAATTTTGTCACAACAGGGCCTTCATGCAATTTGTATGGAAGAAAAACATTGAGCAATTCAAGGCAAGGTGTGAAAAGAGAAAGAGTGAGTAGCCTCATAAAGATGAAACTTCAGTAGAGGAAGAAGTAAAGAAATAAATGATGGCTAAATTTAAAGCCATCACTCCTGAAGCTAGAAGAGAAATGGTGTCAAAGGCTGGTGTTTTAATCCTCCCTGAATGGGATATAGCAGATGCCTTGGTACTTGAAGTAGTCAGAAAAGAAACCAAGCCTATGGAGGGAGTGACATTCAGCAGGGATAATGCTGATTTGGTCATGTGGTCCTTAAAGAGTGATGATGAGATTAGAAGAAGGAAGGATACCTTAGAATCCAGTTTCCTAGGAGGTATGATTGTTAAAAGAGTCCAAGACATAGGAGTGGTGGAAGTTGTTAGCACAGTTCTAGAAACTACAAAATTTAGTGTGCTAGTGGCTAAGAAAGAAGCAAAGGAGAGAGATGATCTCCAAGTGAAAATAGAAATAGTTCTGAAGGCTTACAATGAAGCCAAAAAAGAGGTAGCGAATAGGGACAATATTATTGCTAGATTACAAAGTCAATTGGCAGGACAACACCAAGGAGGTGAATCCTCTACTCTGATGATTACATCTTCTCTAGCAAGACCTCCACCAACCAGTCCTATTGTTGAATTCCCCCCTTCTCCCATGACCTCTAGTTTTCAACCAGCTGAGACCATTCAACATGAATTGGAAAAGTTAAAACAGGCTCAAGCCCTGTTTGCAAATAAATATGAGGAAAAGGTAAAGGCCACAATTTTGAGTTTTGCTGATACAGTAGAAGCCCCCCTTGTGCACGCTAACATGAAGGATATTTTGGATATTTTGAGTGATTTGAATGAAGACAAGGTTACTTTGGAGCTGATTTTAGAGAAGTGGATGCCAAGGGAAGTGGATTTAGAGCTTATGTGTTCATCTTATGATGAGGCAAGATCTGATGCCATTATTAAATCCACAAGTGAGTTAGCAAAAAGCATGACAAGGCTATCAGAAGGAAGAGTTGGTGTAGAGAGAAAAGCCAATTTATACAGGAAGGAATATACTAAGCATAAATTTGAGTTACTTCCTATGGGTTTTGTTAATCTAAATCAGTTGAAGGACAAGTAAGCATGGCTTGATGATTTAGGAGCTAATTTGTCTCTAGGGGTGAATAAAATCATCAATATAGATGACACATCTCTGTTTGTCAAGACAGTTGAGGAAATAGAGAAGATAAAATCACATTACGGTTTCTTGGAATCAGAGGTTAAGAAAGTGAAAAACTCTTGGAAAAGGTTAGCTAAGTTGAAAGAAAATTTTGTTAGCTTCTCATGGCCTACTAATGATGCATTCCAAGAGTGGACCAAAAAGTATGTGGTGCAAGAAGAGGAAGTCCCAGAACAGGTAGAGGATGTTGCAGTGGAGCAAAAAACTAAAGAGGCTGCTGGGGTTGAAAGTGACTTATAGATTCTTTTGGAAGACATTGCGGTTGTAACAAACTTTTCTTGGGAAAGTTTGAAGCTTGTATGCATCCATATTGTTATAAATGGATACCAGGACTAAAGAAAAAAACATCACAATAATTTGTAAAGAAACTCTGTTGAAACACATCTAGGTTTTTCTAGTTCTCTTAGAGATTACTTTGAATTATGTAAAATTTTCAAAATGAATATGAATATACAGATCGAAGTTTCAGGCCTAAATCTTTTTGTCTTCTGGTGTGCATTCATTAGTTTGTTGGTTTCATTTGGATAATTTAGGGTTGTTCAAGTGAGCATGGATTGTAAGGCAATCTTGTAGACATATTTCTGGCTTTTCTCTTCAGGAGAGGGATTAAATGTGCATGAAATATTTCTATCAGTAGATCAACTATTTGCTGCTTTGAATTTGATGAATTGTTTTAGTTGGATGGGAGAGGACCTATGTATATGTTAGGCATGTATGGGGTTCATGGAAGCCGAAATGATGAAATGTATAAGAATGTTTAGTTTTGAAAGCTTTTGCTTGATTTAGGTGACTTTGTGGCCTAGATAAGGCACTGACGCCTATTATGGAATTCTTTTTACTTTTCTTGATGATCAATACTAAAAATGAACACAAGTTTTTCTTTTAATGTTTCAGTTCTATTGAGGTGATAAAATCCATAGGTTTCTAGCATTGGTTTACTGTGGATCTCAATTAAAAAGTGTGAAAGTTTTCGAAAAGGGTATACCCACTTGAGCTTTGGATAAGTTTGAAGTGTAGAAGGTTTTATTGAAACCTTGTGATATGTTATTCTAGAATTCTATTTTCTTGATGCTTTCTTCATATGCAAATAGAGTTATTAAATCTTCTTACAGAGAGAATAAGGAAATCGGAATTTGAGACTAACAGGTTTCAAAGGTTTAGGAATTTGATCTAGATATGCGACCGACTAAGTTAGTCTGGGGGCAAGAATTATGTCATTTAATAGTTGAAAACAAGAAAGAGAAAGACAAACTCTCACTAACTTTATAGGTTAGCTTGCAAGATGAGTGGTTCATTACTTGACTTATGGAGAATGCCTCGAGAATTTAACTACAAAAGAAAAGAGAAATTTAAGATTGAAGGAGGCTAAATATGTGATTATGGATGATATCTTATACAAGAAAGGCTAAATATGTGATTATGGATGATATCTTATACAAGAAAGGCTTAGATGGGTCATTCTTAAGGTGTGTTGACAAGGAACAACAGGAGAAGCTTTTACAAGTATTTCATAATGAGGGATGTGGAGGACACTATTCATCTACTATAATAGCTTTCAAAATCCTCAGGAGTTGTTACTACTAGCTAAGTATGTTTAAAGATGCATATAAATGGGTGTCAGGCTATGAGAAATGCAAGTTATTCTTAGGAAGACCCCAATTAGTTGCATTACCATTGAGGTCGGTAATTATAGATGAACCCTTCAAACAATGGGGATTAGATTTTATTGGTCCATTGAATCCCCTATCAAGTGTTGGTCATACTCATATCCTCACAGTTATAGATTATTTTATGAAGTGGGTAGAAGCAGTCCCTGTCAGGAAGACTACTTCAGAAATTGTTTGTAATTTCTTGAAAGAAAATATATTGACTAGGTTTGGTGTACCCCGGAAGATCGTGACCGATAATGCCCCAAATTTCTCTTCCGAGGAACTTAGCCTATTTTTTTATGATCATAGCATTTACTTATCTCATTCTTCAGATTACTATCCACAAGGAAATGGCCAGGCTGAATCCAATAATAAGAATCTGATTTCTATAATGCAAAAAATTGGTGGCTGAGAATGCAAAAGATTGGCATAAAAGGATATATGAAGCACTATGGGCAGACAAGACCTCGCCTAAAAGGGACATAGGTATGACACCATTTGAATTGGTATACAAAGTAGAAGCTCAACAGTCCTTACCCCTGGAACTATCATCTGCTAGGTTGCAGAAAGTAATAGAAGATGAATTCTTTGAAAGTGTTGTGGAAAAGAGAAGTATGTACCTTTCAAAAATTTAAGAAGAAAGGCAAGAGTTGGTGGATCACATCACTACACATCAGGCTAGGGTAAAGAAATTTTTTGATCACAGAGCTAGACCATGATAATTTATGCTAGGAGATCAAGTCCTATTCTGGGACAAATGCAAGGAACCAAAAGGAGCTCATAAGAAATTTGATTCTCTATGGAAAGGACCATTCACAATCAAATAGGTATTGGGTCCTAACTCATTTAAACTTGAATACCTTAATGGAGTTTCACTGCCCTTGTCCTATAATGGGCAAGATTTAAAGTTGTACCAGTTATAAGAAAATATTCTCTTGCTTTGTACATAGGTTTTTGCTATGCTGTTTGTTTTTCTTATTGTGTGTTTGTTGTGTTTGGAACTTTGTCCTTCTCTCCTTGCCTACAAAACTAGAGATTCTAAGTTCCATTCCTGGTCCTTTTCAGTCACGATCCCCAATTAGAGTTGATGTTACTCCATTCTTCATCTTGAACAAAATAATATGTATTTAATGTTGCTTTCCTCATTCGGTTTGACTCGTCCTTGGCTATGCATCTTTTTCTTTATATTTCACTTTTTTGTCTCAATGAATCCATAGGATGAACCTGCATATTAGTTCAAGGTTCAACTAGTGCCTTTGTGTGGGTCACCGATTTGTTTTGTTGTTAAGCTAGTGAGCATGAATGTGTTAAGCTGGTTTTGAACTTGAACTTTGAACCATTCTTATCGCAGTTCAAGGTTCAACATTCAAAGTCTTCATTTATGTTTGTTAAAAGTCTTTGCTCATTCTCGGTGTTGTGTTGAGCTGCAAGGTGGAAGTTCTTCTTATTTCCCAGGATTGAAATTGAACCATTGAAATTCTTGTTAAATGTTGGCATATGATGAAGCAGTGATAGTGTATGTTTTCATTGATGTCAATAAGTGAACCGGTGTCTGGGTTCGTAGTCAGGGTTCACTAAGTGTGACTACTGGTTGGTAGTCTCTATTCAGCTCTAGGGTTTCCAGTTTGGCTTATGCGGTGCAACCGATGGTGTTTTGTGAACTATAAGGATAAGGACTAGGATACCATGTCAGCTATGTGCATGTAAAGGATTTCCTTGAGGATCTTGTGCATGAAGATCGAATGCATTGAATGCCTACCTCGAGAATGCACGATGTTCTGAGCAGTGTATGAACAATGTGTGATAGGTTACCCTTTTCCAGATCCGGTGAAGATTGGATGATGCAAAATGTCTTGAGATGTATCTTAGATTATTTTATTCTATGCAATGGATTTAATGGTCAGGATTGGACCGCTTGTAATTTGTAAACCTAAAATGTTTAGGGTTTAGGGTTTATGCTACCAACCTAATTGTTGTCTATAAGGTTGATGATGTTTGTTATTGTTTGTGTTGGCAAATGATGTGTTTGTGTCTGCATGTTGAGATACTTTCCAAACCAGAGTGTGGAATCTGCAGAGTGTGATTGCAGAGGAGAGGAGCTGAAAAGGATCTTCCTTAGCAAGTACTGTTGTTATCAGATTAGTGCTTTACCTGTTGACTTCTAACCATTTCAATAGAAGGAAAATCCCTTGACCGGGTAGCTTTAATAGGCTTGTTGCAAATCCTCTAACCAGGTGACTCAAGTTCATTGAGTTCTTTAAATCCTCTAACGAGGTAACCTTTAACAAGGTTTATAGCCATCCCTTAACTGGGTGATCCCTAATAGGATCGGTTCCTAATAGAACCTTATTGTAAAGTCTTTAAACAAACTAGGCTCCTAACAAAGAGGACTTCAAAAGAGTTCAAAAAAAGCTTGTGGGTATTCATTCCCATCGTTGTTTTTCCCATTTGGGTTTCCATGTGAAAAATCTATGTGTTATGAGTTGTGAGTTTTCATTGATGATTGAGTATTTTTTTATTAAAGTTGAATATGAATGCAGTGGTAAATGATTGTGGTATTATTGATGAAACTCATGCATGACTAAACTGGTAAAGTAGCTATCAAGATTTAAGATCTGTGGAATGTTGTCTAAAGTATCTATTCTTAACCGGTATCACCATGGTTATTCTCAGTGGTGAAGACAACCAGTCAGTTGTGTTTTAATATGATAAAATGTTGTGAATTTTTATGTGTATTGATTCACCCCCCCTTAGTACTGGTCAGGACCTTAGTTGTTCATCATTATTCATCAATTGGTATCAGAGCAACTCCAGGTCCTCAATGATATAAGCTCAACCGCTTGAGGCATAAGATCTTGCTTTAATGATGAAGAGGGAAGGTCCTAAGTTCAATAGGGATAACTTCAAAATATAGAAGGACAAAATGAAGATTTATAGCAAGAGTTTGGGTGCTCAATACTGGAGCTATGTTGAGAATGCTTATTTAATCCCCACTGGCACTCTAACCGATGATCAGAAAAGAGAGATTCAAGAAAATGGGTAAGTCATGGAAGCCCTTATTAGCAGCCTGTCTGATATTGATTTCATTGATGTACAAGATAAGGACAATCCTAAGGATGTATGGGACATGCTAGAAACCATTTATGGTGGTGATGAGCATGTCAAGTAGGCTAAGGAAGAAAGCCTCAGAGGAAAATTTGAAGACATGAGGATGGTTGAAGGTGAGACCATTTAACAATATGGCATAAGGATCAAGATTGTGGTTGGAGCTATCAAGAGCACTGGTGGAACAATTGATGATGCCACAGTTGTCAGTAAAGTTCTGAGATTATTGTTACTAGTCTATGCAATCAGGGTTGCCACTATTTAGGAGTTAAGGTTTATTCACAAGACAAAGGTATCTCTAGACTCTATCATTGCAAAGTTGACTGCATATGAATTGAATAGCTATGATAGTAGTGTTCAGAAGATAGAGTCAGCCTTTAGAGTGTTTGTTTCCTCCGCACCAACCAAAAAATTAAAAGAGGTCAACACCAGTTATGAATCTAGGCCAAGTAAAGATATGAATGATGAGGAGAATCTTATGGAGTTTGAAGCTCTTCTTGCCAGGAGACTTCCAAAAGGCACCCGAAAATACAAAGGTAATCTTCCTCTAAAATATTTTTCCTACAATAAGATAGGGCATATATCTATTAACTGTCCTAACAATGACAATAAGGATAAATCAGAAAGGTTTAGAAAGTATAAAGGAGGATGCAGGATAAATTGTCTTGTTGCAGTAGATGAAGGTGTTACTGATGAAGAATCTGAAGATGAAGAGAATGAAGACATAGTGTTTGTAGTTGTAAAGGAAGAGGTGTCTAATTAGAAATCCCTTGTCTCTCGCATTGACAACTCTAATGAGTGGATCATTGAGAGCGGGTGTTCTCACCACATGAATAGTGACCAGAGAAAGTTTCTGTCTCTGGAAGAATATGATGGAGGTGTTATCTAGTTTGGCAATGATGCACCTTGCATGGTGAAAGGAAAAGGATCCATCTTGCTGAATGGAAATAGCAGTGTGGATGATATCTACTGGGTGGAAGGCATTAAGAACAACCTTTTGAGTGTTGCTTAGCTGAACGATAAAGGACTCATTCTGGAGTTCAAAGGTGGAGTCTGTGGAATAATTAGAAAGAGTGGTGAACTTATTGCCACTGGTAAGCAGACCAGAGGAAACCTATTTCAGCTGAATGCCAAGACTAGTCAGTGCCTGATGGTGAATTTTGATGACAATTGGATATTACATAGGAGACTTTGTCATATGAATTTTGATAATATTATAAAGGCTAGTGAGATCAAGGCAATAAAAGGATTTCCTTTGCTGAATAAATCGGAGAATTCTTTATGCAGAGAATGTCAACTTGGGAAGATGTCTTCCTTAACATTAAAAGGTAAGTCTTTTTCAGTAGAGAACTTATTTGATCTAGTGCACATCGATCTATGTGGTCCGATGAAAACTAGAAGCATTTAGGGAGATTGGTATTCATGATTCTTACTAATGATTGCTCAAGAATGATGTGGGTCACACTATTGAAAGACAAGTCTGGGGTATTTGGAAAGTTCAAAGCCTTCAGAGCATTGGTGGAGAAGGAGAGCGGTAGAAGAATAAAATGCCTAAGAACTGATCAGGGAGGTGAATTCACTTCTGATGAATTCAACAAGTACTATGTGTGTGTGTTAAAAAGTGAACCTACAACTGCAAGCACAACACTTCAATTAAGTCATTATATGCATGGTTAGTAATCAATAATCGATAAGTAATAAACCATAGCAAAGCGACCAATTGCCTTCTAAAAGATGTGAGTATAAGATTGCTCTCAGATTTTTATAAGCAATACCAGTGACTAGACTACACCAATATGAAGGATTTAATATATATGATATTAACTATATGGATGCAAGATGAATGAATAATTCAAGCAATAATCAATTCAAGCAACAATGGATGCAAGCAATAATGAATGGAAAATGGATGCAAACAATCTAAAAAGCAAAATAATCTTCAATGACTCCAGAGCGAAATTAGCATGATAATAATCTCCAAGTGTGTTCTCCAAGATCTCTGGGGTAAATTGGAATGAGAGCTGAAGATTGAATTTATAGAGAATCACAAGAGAGATGATAAAAAAGCTTAATTTTGGTTTAATTGAAATAATTGAGAAATCATGTTCAATTAACCTTGAGATAGATTCCAATTATAGTTTAATTGAAATGCATTCAAATTAGAAGTCCAAGTTAAATTGGAAAATAATAATAAATTAATTCCATGCACATTTGATAAAAATAGATAATTCCATGCACATATTTGATTTATTCAAGAAAAAGGTCTTTTCAATGCAACTGAACTTCTTTTTTCTGAAAAGCTTTGAGTTCCAATTTTAGAGAATAATTCAATAATTCAATTAAATTGCTTTTCTGATTTCAAGTTCTAAATTTAGAAAAAGAAATAATATCTCAAGTTTGATTTCTCTCTCAATTAAATTCTTTTTGTTTTATTTTCAATTCAACTCTTTGTAATAAATTAATTCATCTTTTGTAATAAATTAATCCTTTTTGCATGATTGAATGGCAAATTTATTAATTAATTAAATATGCAAGGATATTTAATAAATTAAAATGGGATAATTGATCAAAATGATATTATTGGAAATGATTTGATTAATTAAATAAATATGTAATTAATATTGAGTAGTTGATTTTCCATGTGATATTTGATGATTAAAGAACTAATAATGTGCTCAAGATTGATTTAAATGCCTTTGGTTAGGACCTTGGTGATGTCATCGAGATTAGGGGCCCATGGTTTAGATGACCAATTTTAGGGTATTACATTTGCCCCTCTTTGAATTAATGTGTGAGCAGCGCATTGGTTCAAAGAATGTGTGATGTCTAGGAAATGCTAGTTCTGAACTTGATTGATCACGAACTAGATGAAAAGAAAGGTGTTTAGCTTGATTCAGAGCGACAAAGCTGAATGAAGTCTGATTAAAGTGATACCAATCCCAAACTTGATTGAACTGAGGAATGATAGAAAACAAAGATACTGAACTTGAACTTGATTGATCAAGAAGCGAATCTTACTGATCTAGAACTTGATTGATCTTAGATACAGTGAGTGATGATAAAAATTGATCTTGAACTTGATTGATCAAGACACAATGAGCGAAGAATGAACTGTTTAGCTTGATCAAGAAACAAATACTAAACACCTGCTTAGATTTAGTGTGATCAAAGATACTCTTGAAACTTTTGATTGAAGTAAATGAATAATCAGCTTGATTTGAAGCGATGAAACATATTAACGTTAAGAGATTAATTCAGATGATTGAGAGATCTCAACTGGATGTGAAGCGATGAAGCTAAGATGCCCCTTAGCAATAAGGATTGATTTTCTTTAATTGAAAAGGTTTTGCTCAACTTTTGATGAAGATTTGAAAAAATTTCTCAACTTGTGAGATGTGAAGTCATAAGGTCATGAGTATGCCCCCTCGCGAGAGAAATCGAAAGATAGCGAGGGTTTGATTATAGGCAATTGTGTGGCAAAAATAAGTTAGTTGAACACAAATTGATTCTGAGGATTTTTTGAAATATTTCAGTGATGATTGATGAGAAATTGAGCGTAGAGTTGATCGAAATGTTGATGTGTAGAACAAAATTGAATTAAGATTCAGCATTGAAATTGAGCGCAATTTGAAGAAAGAATGAGCATTTGATGAAAAGAGCACTAAGTGGTTGAAATTGTGAAATTGACTAGCAAAATGATCTCAAATTTTGATTTTGATCCCGAAAATGGAATCAAAGCAGGCAAATTAGCTAAGGGTACAATTTTCATAACCATCAGAGCAAGTTGAAAAATTAGGTTTTAGGCTATATATGGGACGAAAGTGTCATTTTCAAATCATTTTAACCCTCCAAGTTTGAAAATTCAAAAAGCCTTCTGCGAGAAAAATGGTGGTCCCTACTCGTCAGCATCGATTTGAGCACCAAAGAAGACATAATTGACCCTGAAACTATGAGCCAGCGGTAAGTGATTGATCTTAAGCCTCTTTATGTTTCCAATTTTGAATTTTTCTATGAATTTTTGAAGTTTTTCACGGGTTTTGGGTCAAGTGTCTTGGTTTATCGTGCGAGACAGGATTTTGTCTCGTACGAGAAATTGGTAAAAAGTATTTTTTCATTTGAGCCTACTAGTTTTGTCATACGGGGTCCACCCTCGTGTTGTACGACAGGTCTGTTAAAAGACCATTTTGTCGTGTGATGTGTAAAAGTTTATCGTTCAAGGTTGTTTTCTCATACGAAAGCCATTCCTGACTCGTACGAGATGCTGCTTGACTATGTTTTGTCATTCGAAAGATAGTGATCATTTTTGAAAGTGTAAACATGAAATTTTGGTTTTGCATTTGACTTATTTGGATTTGTGTGATGTTTAACTTCTCTTGTAGGATCATTTGGAATGTTTTTTGATGATCGTTGTTGGGTTTTTGCATGTTTGATTACCTCCTATGCTCTTTAGATGTGTATATCCACCTATGATGGCATTAGTTTGTCATTTATTTGAGGTTGAGCAGGCTCATGTTGATTTATGTGGCTTGACTCATCTATTGTGATTACTTGATATCCGTGTGAACCATAGAATGCTCACGGCATTGGTTGAGCATTTTCATTCGGAGCAGAATATATTTCATTTGCCAGTTGGGGAGTTGACTATCACTCCCGAGGATGTGTATAGGATCCTTCATATCCCTTTTGCTAGGGATAAGGTGGATTATGATACCATGTTGTTATCTAGACTATAGGCACTTAGGAACATATTCAGGGACCTAGACATTTTGACTCGTTCCATGAGTTGGGACATACTTATGAGTAGGTATAGTGAGGAGTATCCCCTAGCATGTGTTCTAGCAGGGTTCATTGGTTGCTTCTTGATGCCAAACAGAGGGCAGTAGGGTTTCTAGAGTAGATGGGGTCAGATGCTAGAGAGGTTGATAGAGACCCCTCAAAGACTTGGCTGGGGCTCTTGTTTATTGGCCCACATGTATCGGGAGATGCGTGAGATTGTTTATAGAGATGGGCGGAGCATGGCCGCGGGTGTCTACATTTTACAGGTGTGGGCTTGGGAGAAGCTTCCCATTTGTCGGTCGATTGTAGATGATAGTAGAGAGCCCGGGCAACCGATCATTTACAGGTATGCCGAATATATCGCATAGCCCCATCTAGGCAAGACAGATTTTTGGTGACGACAGCTCGATGACCTTATAGCAATTGTCTGGAGACCATACAGAGGATTGGAGCTATGGGATGATGGGCGGAGGGTTCGCAAGGACCATTTTGTGACATGCCTACTAATTGGGAGATCACAGACTATTGAGGAGTGATTCATCATTTCACGAGTGATGAGGCAGTACGGTCGGCCTTAGGAGATCTCATAGGAGTATACAATGTATGCTCGCTATGCTGATGAGGAGAGGCAGGGATGGTCTCCATGGTTGTCATATGCTTTGGCTATGCAGGAGCTGACAGGTTTACATCGCCTGAGATGAGATTACCTAGAGGATGTAGCGGATGCAATGGTATTGCCCCAGTATAGGGATTACTTTTAGTAGCATCCATTCCCTTGATTTATAGATCCAAGAGAGCAGGTCCTCATATTGAGGATGTGGAGGATGATGCCCCCACACCAGGACAGGGACTATGATCGATCTTTGTAATACTAAACAAAAAATAGGGGAACCTCTTCTTACTTTTCTCCAACGCTGGAGAGAGATGTTCTCTAGGTACCCATGACCTATTCTAGACTCTGAGAAAATGGATATATTTATCAATAACTTGGTCCCCAAATTGAAATATAGCATACAAATGCAAGTACACCCATCACTTAACAAAATGGTAGATAATTCCATTTGAATGGAAGATGCGCTCATAAAGAAGGGGGATATCACACCTTGGAAACAAACACAAACAGGATCTAGCTCTAAAGAGAAGAACAAGTATTGGAAATTTTCCAAACACAACAACAAGAATGTTGTTAATGATGGAGTAGTAGACACTATCAAAACCAACTCAAAATTCACAATATTCAACTTGGCTAGTGGTACACAAGCACTTAAAGCTACTGAGATTGCAACAGAGAATCCACTAAAGAAAACAAAGGAATGGTTCAAAGAAAAGCCTTGGCTTTCCAAACCTAAGCATGATTTTACTCCTCTTGAAGAATCATATGAATCCACTTTCAAAAATCTATTGGCAAACAACTTGATAACACTACCAGATAACTCCAGACCATATGATCTAGATGTCAAACCAAGATGGTGGAGAGAAAATGAATACCGTGACTTCCATCAGAATAAGGGTCATAACATAAACAATTGCATGAAGTTAAAACATGAGATTCAAGATCTCATAGACGCTGGTAAAGTTGTTGTTGGGAATCATCCAACCAATGTTGATCATAAAGCATTTAAGGACCCTTTGCCTGTTTACAAACAAGGTGATTCCTCAAAGACCAAAGGAGGTGCCAAGGTAAATTATACTTATGCCAGCCAGGACAATGTTATCAACATGATTGAGCCTTCACACTCAGAATATTGCAATGTGATTATAGTTCAAGATAAACCAAATGAATCATGATATGCAAGAGCTCTAACCTGATCTCAAAAGAAAGTTACCCTCCAAGGAGCTAGTTCTTCCAACTCGGATCAAGAAACATCAAATCCAACAGCCTTGCCAAACAAACAAAAGGAATCAACCTTGGACAAATTTAAAAGGTTAACTTCATCATCATCCTCTGGATACAGCGTAGTTGAACAGTTAAAAAGGACAAATGCTCAAATTTCAATTTTTGAATTGCTACAACTCTCATCTGCTCACAAGGAAATCCTAGACAAAGCATTGCTCACTACCAAAATTCCGAAAGATTTAGACACTGATCAGTTTCAGTCTATGGTGGGTCATCTGACTTCACCTCACTATTTGACCTTCTCTGAAGAAGATGATAATTCATTAAATCATCCACATAACCATCCATTGCATACCGAAGCCATGATCCACAAACATAGAGTCAAACATGTTTTGATAGATGGAGGTGCGGGGTTGAATATCTGTACTTATCATCTACTTACACAACTAGGTGTAAAGCGGAAAAATCGAACCCTAGTTGTTCCCCCCACTCCACTCCAAGGAGAGAGAAGGGAGGTCCCTAGGGTTGACGGTTTTCACTTAGGAGAGACTTTACATTCAAAAGAGGGGTTGAAACCCACAAGATCCAATCCCATGCAATGCAAGACTGGGTTTTAAATGAGTTTCAAGGGTTAAGACATCAAGGATACCCTCTTTTGTAAAGAATGTAGATAGAATGATTGAACTAGGAATGCATGTAAAGTAGGAAAGACTCGCTTATAAACAGAGATAGGGATACAGGATGAAGCTACGGACCTGGAATTAGCAGTAAAATGTTGAGACAATGCTGTTCTACAAATTTGAGCAAAAGTTGACGTGACGATGGCACCCGGAGTGCACACGGTCCTCCCAAAAATCCGCGAAATGAAGGGGGATCTGTTTGTCTCTGCACAAGGATTCCAGATCTTCAATTACAGCCACGTACCTACAACCTACACACAGAAAAGAGAGGACGATTGGGGGGTTAGGGATTAGGGGTTTGCCTTTAGGTCAAACCCCGGTTTTGGAATTAACCAAGAAATGAGAATGTTGTGAATGTAAATGTTTGTAATGTAAACAAGTACTGATACCTTGTTGTAAGAATGTTTGTATTCTTACATTCGAAGGTGTAATTATGTTTTATGTTGTATGTTGTAAGTGATCTCCTCTTCAATGGTTGAATCCTTGTCTTTGAATGCAACACTTAGCCTTGAATGGAGACTTAGAATAATCCATTGCTTGAAGGAATGCTTGAATGCTTGAATGTTTGGATGTTTGAATATCGCTTCTGCCTTTTGCACACATATCTTTTTTTCTCCCTTTTGGAAGAGGAAATGTAGTTTATATACTTGTCAATTAGGGTTAGGAGACTGATTTTTCCGACCTTAGGCCGACCTAGAAGCATTGTTTTTCGAATTGCAAACTTAAAGACCCGATGCCCAACAAGAGACCAGGCCCAAAATAGGGCCAGGAACCAGGGCGCTGGGCACCATGGTCCTGAAGGACCATGGCACTGGGCGCCATGGTCCCACCTCCCAGGACAACAAGGTGCAAGGAAGGATCAGGCCAAGGTGCAGAAATATGCAGTTTTTGATGTTGTAAACAAGTTTCGGGGTCTCCATTCAGGTTCAACATTGCGCCACCATCATGAAGACCCAAATGCAGTCAAAATTGCAAGTGTTGCAATTTTAGGTTGCTACATTTAGCCCCCTCTTTAGCGGGAGTATAAGCGTACGCCCATACTTCCGGTAAAGTACAAGGAAACAACATTGAAAAACTTTCACCACATCAAGGAGGCAAGATACACCAAGCCCCTAGTGGACTAAGGATCCTACAACTTTGATTGATAAAGTAAAAGGGAAGATCACGAGGGAGAACCATGACTATCGGTAGTAAGGTTCCCTCACTATGAGTCATGCAAGAAAAATACCAAAAATTTTCAAGGCAAAGCTAAGTTCGCCAAGAAACTTTCAAGTATCTTGAAGAGATATGGACGGGGTGTATGCCCCCCTACGTTAAAGTGATCGCACATGCCTCATCGGGGGTGATTGCTTTAAGGTAGTGATACATATAAGAAATGAGAAGGGAAAGGAGCACGTTATCACAAGGATTTAGCCCCCAAGTGTGAGATAAACCCAAGGATAATAAACACAAAACACAAAGCACAAGGTGACTTCGCTGTTCTTGAGGTCAGTATGTTGTATGATAATTCATGTGTATCATATGTATGTATGCATAATTGTTCTTCATTCCCCAATCAAGGAAGGTCACCTAGAAGAAGGGAACACATGTGTCTTTTGAGTCAACATGAGAGAGACCAAGAGATCTCAATGCTTTGCATCGTCCTCAAGTAGAAAACACTAAGGACAACAAATGGAAGAATGAGAATAACACATAGAAGAAGTAACAAAAAAGATCAAGGGAGGAGGAGAGAGTCTGCTATGCTAATGAAACTAGTCTAGCACGTCATCTACCCCCCGATCTTGTTGATCAATATTTCGGGAAGGTAGGAAACACGCTAGAGGAGGAACATCCAACACAGTAGATGGAGCTATCACAAGATCCAAACAAGGGCTATGTTCATGTTCCATGCCACGCTGTTCTTGTCTAGGAGCTAGGATAAGTGCTTTAGAAAATTTGTTAGATAAATGGTTATCAACATCAACGTATTCATATTCACTATCAGAATGAAGAGGAGTAACATTTTCATCATGAATAACATTTTCATCTATATCATCATCAAGATTTATAAACATAGGATCTTTAACTCGCACAGGATCAAGACCATCATGCATCTTATGTTTAGGAGATTTTGGCTCAATTTTCGGCTGAGGAGAAAATGGAATAATACTAGCTGAAGGTGTTTTTGGGGATTGCAAAGTTTGAGAAGCAGCTGCCTGAGCTCTAAGACGACGCTTTCGTCAGCATTCACGTGCAGAATGATTTCATCTAGTCTTAGTAGGAAGTTGAGAAGATTGAGGAGGAGGAATGTTCTCATCCTTATCACTTGGGTGTTTAGGTTGTGGTCTCTTAGGTTGAACAATAGGAGAAGAGGAAGGTCTCTTCTCTCTATAAGAGGAAGGAGGAGGAACTACTCCATATAAAGGAGGAATATTTGGTTTAGGAAGGAGACCAAGTCCATCATGACGAGGAGGTATAGGTCTACCTTTAGAAAATTTATTAGTCATAGACGTAGTCACATTTATAGGGATGGGTTGGGAATTTTCTTGAGGAAAGACATTAGTTTTATCTTTCAAAGGAAGAGCTTCCTTCTCAAGAATGATAGGAATGTCAAGTTTGGGTGTTCTAGATTCACTTAGAGAAAGGATCATATCTTTTTTCCACTTTTGATAAGATTTGAAAAGATGATCACTCCGTGGTGGAAGGGACTGGAATTGTTTAGGCCAAAAATAATCAATAGGAACACTAGAAGTTCTTTTAGCTGGTTTAAAGAGGCTATGATTGATAGTAACAATTTCACCATTATGGGGAAATTTCAAACACTTGTGAATAGGAGAAGCAATAGCTTTCATGGAAGATAGCCAAGGATAGCCTAGCTTCACACGAAATTGTTCGGATGATGGAATAATAGAAAAGTCTACATCAAGGTACTTGTTATGGACCTCAATAGGTAATGTAATAGAACCAATTGCAGGAGAAGAAAATGCATCAAATATTTTCACAACCACATTTGTTTCATCATAGATCACTTGATTCAATTGCAAAGTAAAAAGAAATTCTTCAGTAATGACATTAACCATACAAGAAGGATCAATAAGCACTCCACGGCAAGGTGTATTCTTGACTTTTGCAACTATATATAAAGGACCATCAAGTGCCCTGATAGTTTCACTAGAATCAAATGTGATGGAAGGTTCTTTAGGGATTTTATGCTGCTCTACAAAGTTAATCACATTCGGAGTCATAGACACAAGATCATCAGGTGAGGCAGAGGAATCATTAGTATCAATCACATTAGAGGTATGAGAAGGTAATGGATCAGTAAAAATATTAAGATTTTGGTTAGGAGGAGCTACAGATGTGTTGCCTTTATCATTCACACCAGAAACAGAGATAGTATTATTATCAATCAAATCTTGAATTTTACCCTTTAAAGCAAAACATTTTTCAGTATCATGCCCAGGTTGATGATGAAATTGACAAAAAGATTTGTTATCAAAATAGGGTGAAGTAATCTTTGCAGGATCTATTTGCCTTATAGGAGGAAGAGTAAGCACATTTTGTTCCAATAACTTATTCATAATACTATGCAATGATTCATTCAAAGGAGTAAACTTTCTTTCTTTCTTGAAAAACTTAGAAATAGGAGGCACACCTGATGCTGCATTCACATTGTTGTTGATGATGTTTTCATTGAACTTAATGACCTCTCTGTTGATTTTAAACTTCCCAAATGGTTGTTGACTACTATCACCCTTATCACTCGGAGCCATAGGATTTGCTTGTTCCATTTGACTCACAGTCAGTTGATAATTGTGAAGAGTTGCGCACAACTGTTGGAAAGAAGTAAACTCAGAAAATAGGAGTTTTTCTCTAATATCTTTTTGTAAATTAGAAATAAAGATTCTTTGAATATTATTGTCAGGTACTAGAAAAGAAATCTGAGCATACAAATGCTTATATCTACCAATGAAATCAGTCACTTTTTCTTTAACACCTTGTTTACAATGCATTAAATCAATCAAAGTAACTTTAGGACTTATATTGTTTTGAAATTGTTGAATAAAAGCATTTGCAAGTTGTTCAAAAGAAGTAAAAGAATAAGAAGGCAATGAGCAATACCATTGTAGGGCTTTATCTCTTAATGTTCTAGTAAACAGTTTTGCAAGCAACCTTTGGTCATAAGCAAAATTGATACATATTGTTTGAAAGGTCTTAACATGTGTTAGAGGATCACCCTTACCATTATAAAGTTCCAACTGCAGGATTTCAACATGTTTAGGGGGGATAGCTCTAACAATGTCAAGAGAAAGTGGGCTTGCAACATCAAATGTGGGCACACTAAACTTAGATTGATTCATAGAGGCAATTTGTTGCTGTAAAGAAGAGACAGTTTGTGCAAGATTGTTAATGGTCGCTTCAATCGAAGAGTTCATATTAGACGTGTTAGATTGTGATGGAGGTATTATGTTGTTGAAAGAGGGTATTGATTGAGAGTAAGGTGGTGGGACACTATGATAGTTAGTCATAGGAGATGATTGGAATGGAGGAACACTACAAGGAGGAATGGAACGGTTAAATGAATTGCCCCCTTGTGCCAGGTTCATTTGTGGAGATATAATAGGAACACTCATTGAAGGAATGAATGAAGAATTTGGATTGAATGAAGGAAGAGGGTTAATTGAAGAGGAAGGATCACCCCCATGATTGGTGATCATAGGTGGAATGTCTTGTATTGAAGTAGTCATTATGTTTGATGTAAAAGTAGGTATACTAGCAATAGGAGTCGTCAAAGGAATAGAATGATTAACTTGAGTAGGAGGTTGTGTATAACCTAAGGTTTCAGCACAACTTTTCATCGGCATCACATTCAAATCCACAATGTGTGCAATACCACGCAAAATATCAATTCCATTCTTATCACTTTGAACCATACGTTTTAGACCCTCAATTAATGAAAGAGCTTCACTATCGAGGTATTCTTGAGACATCCATTGTCAAAAATCATCAAATTGGTTATCCAATTTCGAAAGTTGTTTTACAAAAACCTCATGGAGAGCTTCTTCATCATTAAGAGGATTAGAGGAATTACCCATGTCCTCATTAAAAAGGCCATTCAAATTAGGTTCCATCTCCTCGGTAATTAAACCTTGGAAGGACTTAATTCTAAGGCTTCGTCTAATGGGAATAGTGTAAGTAGGGCTTATTGTTGTAAAACTCATGCACTAAAGAGAGAGAGAAGATTTTGAATTTTAGAGGTAGCAAATTTCAATAAAATCAGCCAATCTCCTAGAGTTAAGCTGTTAAATGCAATCAGGACAATCTCCCGAAATTTCAAAAAAAATGTCAGGGACCATGGCGAACGGAGTGCACACGGTCCTTGCAACTTTTTTTGAAATTTTCAAGGATGAAAGTTATGATGATTTTAAAGCTAATCTGAAAAAATTGAGTGATTTTATGATTTGTAGATAGACCAAAATAAAGTTGCAATCTCAAAATTGAACCCTACCAAGATTGTTGAAAAATGCAAAAATTTGAATTTTGAAAAAGAGAGGGAAATTGAAATTTTAAATTTTATGATTTTAGAGGGAATACTGAAAGTAATGCAAGCTTTGAAATTTAAAAGTTGACTCGATTTCATGCAAAATCCAAATTTGAAAGTGGAAATCAAGGTTGTTGCAACTAAACACTTAATTTCAAAAGTCACGAACTGCAAAAATTTGAACAAAGCATTGAAATTTCGAATGAATGCCAACACACTTTTCAGATTTAGGACTATTTGAAACACAATTTTAACACAAATTTCAATTTCAACAATTTTTGAATGATTATAAGCCTTAATCCAAGCAATCACTAGACCAACTTTGACTTTAATTTTGAAAGTGTTAGAATTGATAAAATCAGCCAAAACTCTAGATTTTAGCAGAAAAATACAGTAAGATCTAGCTCCTGAAATTTTGGAAAAAATGTTAGGGATGATGGCGCTCAGGGTGCACACGGTCCTCGTAACTTTTTTCCAAATTTTTAGGGATGAGAGATATTGTGATTTTGTTGCAGAATCCAAAGTTACAGCCGATTTGGAGGTTTTTTGATCAGTGAAATTATCAGTCAAAGGTTGAATCAAGAGGGCTTTAAAAATTAGGGTTTTGACACTTAGCCACTTAATTTCTAGAATTAAAGCACAAATATGAATTGACAATTTGCAATAGAAGGGTAGATCTGAAACAAGCATTAACAATTAAACATCTCACAAGCTCAATTACTAAAAAGAAAATTTTAGGGTTTTTATGCAATTAACCTCTAAAATTTGCAAAAGATCAAACATGGAAATGTAATTAAGGAAGCAAATTTTTCAGATCTAACCATGAATAATCAGAATTAGGATGTTCACGTCGGGTTCACCAAAATGTAAAGCGGAAAAATCAAACCCTAGTTTTTCCCCCCACTCCACTCCAAGGAGAGAGAAGGGAGGTCCCTAGGGTTGATGGTTTTCACTTAGGAGAGACTTTACATTCAAAAGAGGGGTTGAAACCCACAAGAGCCAATCCCACGCAATGCAAGACTGGGTTTTAAATGAGTTTCAAGGGTTAAGACATCAAGGATACCCTCTTTTGTAAAGAATGAATGATTGAACTAGGAATGCATGTAAAGTAGGAAAGACTCGCTTATAAACAGAGATAGGGATACAGGATGAAGCTACGGACCTAGAATTAGCAATAAAATGTCGAGACAATGCTGTTCTACAAATTTGAGCGAAAGTTGACGAGATGATGGCGCCCGGAGTGCACACGGTCCTCCCAAAAATCCGCAAAATGAAGGGGGATTTGTTTGTCTCTGCACAAGGATTCCAGATCTTCAATTACAGCCGCGTACCTGCAACCTACACATAGAAAAGAGAGGACGATTGGGGGGTTAGGGATTAGGGGTTTGCCTTTAGGTCAAACCCCGGTTTTGGAATTAACCAAGAAATGAGAATGCTGTGAATGTAAATGTTTGTAATGTAAACAAGTACTGATACCTTGTTGTAAGAATGTTTGTATTCTTACATGCGAAGGTGTAATTATGTTGTATGTTGTATGTTGTATGTTGTAAGTGATCTCCTCTTCAATGGTTGAATCCTTGTCTTTGAATGCAACACTTAGCCTTGAATGGAGACTTAGAATGCTCAATTGCTTGAAGGAATGCTTGAATGCTTGAATGTTTGGATGTTTGAATATCGCTTCCACCTTTTGCACACATATCTTTTTTTCTCCCTTTTGGAAGAGGAAATGTAGTTTGTATACTTGTCAATTAGGGTTAGGAGACTGATTTTTCTGACCTTAGGCCGACCTAGAAGCATTGTTTTCCGAATTGCAAACTTAAAGACTCGAGGCCCAACAAGAGACCGGGCCCAAAATAGGGCCAGGGACCAGGGCGCTGGGCGCCATGGTCCCACCTCCCGGGATAGCCAGGTGCAAGGAAGGATCAGACCAATGTGCAGAAATATGTAGTTTTTGATGTTGTAAACAAGTTTCAGGGTCTCCATTCAGGTTCAACGTTGCACCGCCGTCGTGAAGACCCAAATGCAGTCGAAATTGCAAGTGTCACAATTTTAGGACGCTACACTAGGATTCTTTGAAAATGTCATTGATCCAGGCAAGAAAATAACAATTAAAGCCTATGATGAGGAAGAGAGGACCTCCAAAGGTCTGGTATCATTACCAATCAGAGTGGGACCAGTAGAGAGAGAAGTCCTTTTCTAGGTTCTTGATATTCCATTGTCATACAATATTTTACTGGGCAATCCATGGATTCATGAAATGAAGACAGTACCATCAACATATCACCAATGCTTAAAGTTTCCCTATAACGGAGCTGAAGTCAGTATTCCTATTGATACAAATGTCATCTGTAATGCATTGACAAAAGGTGCAGGTACTTTTGTGCCTCATAATAGGGCAGCCTCTCCAAATGAAGATCCAGAAACATTGATGAAAGACTTAGAAAAGAGATTGAAGATTACAGATACTGGCATGGATGGCTACAAGATAGAATTAGTACTATCATTAGTTTCTCTCCCTCCATCACTAAAATAGTTGGGCAAGCCATCAGAGGCTATGAGAACACAAACTTCAGCTCCAAATACCATATATGATGGTCTCTTTGTACAGTCTTCTACCTCCTTGGTAGATGAAATAGAAGAGGATGTTGTGCTTAACTGGCTCTTTAAGGAAGATAGTCCAAATGAGGAGGTACGACATTGTGAGATTTCCTCAAACCAATATGGTCGTGGCTACAAAATGATTCAGCACATGGGGTACTCAGGTACTGGTCCTTTGGGAAAACAAAAAGAAGGTATTACTGAACCAATTCAGCTACAAACCAAATCCACAAATGATAAGACTAGACTGGGATATAATCCAAAAAAGACATCAAACCAAAAACATTTTTATAAGTCTAAGTTCCCCAAAAAGATATCGCCTTTAACATTACATGAAGCAGACACTAAACAAACAAAATTAGAGTGTAGAAAAGAGAAACAGGAATCAACAGTCAAGAAAGAAGAAATAGTTAGTGATCAGGCTTCGATGGTATCATCTACGATAATACAAGAAGTTGAGATTCTTGAGGATATAAGAGATGAAGTCGTAAGAATCAGAAAATTGTTTGCACCATTAAAAGTTCCAGTCACATATACTGGCAGGCAACAAGTAGATGATTCAGAGATTGATTCAAATGAGTATGAATGGGGTCCTGACTATCTTTCAGACACATCCACTACAGAAACTCCAGAAGAATCTAGTGGTGTCATAGATCATACTCAAGAGCTAATGCACATAAAACTAGAGAAGGAAATACAAGAAATTAGACAAAAGAGGCAAGCAAATTATGAACAAGGATTCAAAGAAGGAAGAATACCAGAAAGCTTCTCATCTATGTGCCCTTATCCTAAAATAGAACAAATCAGTTATAGCACTACACAGGAAGAGTTGGAAGCTACAGAACAAGAGCCAGTTATCAGTCCAGAGGAAGCTGAATGGAGTAGACGACAACAAATCATAGAAACAATGAGATCATGTCAACAGGTGTGTCAGATACAAATGACAAATGAACCACAACATGAAGGAACTTGTAGCATTAAAGATGTTGGTATTGATACCATACATATGCTTACTAAATCACTTGAAAGAGGCTTGGAAACTTCATTCGATGACTCTGATGACTCTGATGATAGTCCTATTCATGATGATATCCACTCAGCCTCAAATTCTGAATCATCTGATGCAAACAATGAAAAGTTGCCTACTAGTCTTATTGTTGTTAAAGCACGATATGATGTCTAGTCTAGCATAGTAAATGATGTTACAAGTATGTCTATTGGATTAGATCGATTAAATATTGACATGAACTTTAATAATCATGATCAGACTCTTCCTGGTCTCGAGACACTTATGCAAGGTATCATTCTGGAACTTGACTTTTTGATCTGCATCTGTGATAAAAATACCGTGAACACTCTTGAACTTATCCAAAATTTGTCCTTAGTACATCCCGAATTGATTGACTGTACTTTAGAGAATCAACCCATGGATATAGCTACTTTTGCCAATGACTACACATTATCCTATTATCTCAATGCAGTCAAACCTATAAACTCTTCCACCAGTGAATAGAGTGAAAATATGACTGAAGCGGATATCAAGTATCTTAGTCGCAAAAACAAGAAAAATAAAAATAAAAGATCTAATGGTGAAAACCATATTGTGGCGATGTCAGAATCTAAAAAAGAGAAAATAAAGGATGTACCTAAAGGTGAAAACCTCTTTGAGGCACCTGAAGGTGAGATACTTGGTATACTGCTCAATCATTTCCAGGAGTGGTCTTCCATATTGATTGAGCCAACTCAGCCAGTGAATATCGGGAATCAAGAGACACCACAAATCATTCACGTAGCTCAATCACTATCAGTAGAAGAATTGAAGGAGTTCACTCAACTATTCTTAGAAAAGAAAATAAACTTTGCATGGACGTACTCTGATATGCCAGGCTTGGATCCTGATCTCATTATGCACCATCTCTCAATCATGCCAGGAGTAAAACCAGTTAAGCAAAAACTCCGTAAAATGCACCCACATGTAGCGTTACTGGTCAAAGCCGAACTAGAGAAACTGCTCAAAGCTAGATTTATCAGAGCAATAGATTATGCTGAATGGATTTCCAACATAGTGCCTATGTCGAAGGCAGATAAAACTATTAGATTTTGTACAAATTTTAGAGATCTCAACAAAGCATGTCCAAAAGATGACTTTCCATTGCCAAATATTGATATGATAGTTGACATGACAATTGGGTATGAGATGTACTCACTAATGGACGGATTTTCCAGCTACAATCAGATTAAAATTGCTCCTGGAGATCAAGAAAAGATAGCTTTCACCTGTGCATGGGGAACCTTTTGCTAGAATGTCATGCCATTTGGGTTAAAGAATGCAGGGGTGACCTATCAAAGAGCAGTTACAACTATCTTTCATGACATGATGCATAAGAATATGGAAGATTACGTTGATGACACCTTAGTGAAGACTATGAAAAGATCAACGCATATTCAAGAGTTAGGTCCTATACTTGATAGAATGGAAAAATTCAAGCTCTGATTAAATCCAAAGAAGTGTGCATTCAGAGTGACATCTGGTAAACTACTTGGCTACATCATTTCAAAGAAGGGAATCTAGGTTGATCCTGAGAAGGTCTAAGCTATAATGGAAATGCTGCCTTTGAAGAACATCAATCAAATGAGAAGTCTACAGAGATGTCTCCAATCCATTAGAAGATTCATTTCTCAACTAGCAAACAAAGCTCAACCTTTTACAAAAGTATTGAGAAAAGGAATAATATACAACTGGGATCAGCAGTGTGAACAACATCTTCAGCAGATAAAAGAGTACCTATCTAATCTACTGATATTGATGCCACCTATTCAGGGTAAGCCACTAATCTTATATATATCAGCAACTGATTCATCACTGGGGGCACTTCTAGCGCAATAGGATGACAACAAAAAGGAAAGATCTATTTATTACATCAGCAGGACATTGGTGTCTTATGAAATGAGCTACAGTATAATAGAAAAAGCATGCTTGGTATTAATCTTTGCATCACAAAAACCGAGGCACTATATGCTAGCACATTCGGTCAAGTTGGTGGCCAAAATTGATCCACTCAAGTATCTTCTTAATAAAGCAACACTCACCAGAAGATTGGGGAAATGGGTCATGATCCTTACAGAGTTTGACATTGAATATGTGGAACACAAAGCCATAAAAGGACAGGTAATTGTTGATCAACTTGCTGAAGCTCCACTTGAGGATACTCGACCACTACACATCGAGTTCCTAGATGAATCAATAGTGCATCTTACTCAACAACCCTGGAAGATGTTCTTCAATGGTTCCTCTACTCAAAATGGCTCAGGTGCTGGCATATTATTTATTACTCCTCAGAAGTATTCAATCCCAAAGTCTTACAAGATTTTGTTTCCCTGCACAAATAATATTGCAGAATATGAAGCTTTGGTGAATGGAATAAAACTAGCTATTGTATGGAAGGTTGTTGAATTACATATCTATGGAGATTCTCAGCTGGTCATCAATCAAATCAATGATACATATCAGACTTGAGATGAGAAATTGATGCCTTACAAGAGGATGGTGGATGATATCAAGAAGTACTTCACTTTTGTATCATTCCAACAGATTCCTAGATCAGCAAATAGAGCAGCAGATACTATGGCCACCTTGGCATCTATACCTGAGTTATAGGAGTCCAATTTTCACTTTGATTTCCTAGTGGAAGAGTTATATTACCTCGCTTATGATTCTCCTAAGACCCAAATAGTCTATTCTATTATTGGACATGACTCATCCTGATATAGCCACATCTATTCCTATCTATGCGATCAAATTATCCCTGAAAACCTTACTTGTAATGAGAAAAGAAACCTAACTTGAAATGCTTTGTGGTATGTTATCGTAGCTAACGATTTATTTAGACAAGGTTTGGATGGTACATTGCTTAGATATCTAGAAACTGAAGAATCTAAACGTGCATTATTGGAAGTCCATGAAGGTAATTGTGGATCTCATTCAAATGGTTTTACTTTAGCTCGGAAACTATTATGGGTTGGCTACTATTGGCCAGACATGGAAAAAGATGCCATTAAATTTTCTAAGACTTGTGAGAAATTTCAGCTTCCTGGAAATCTCATACATGCCCCGGCAAGGGACCTCATACCATTTATAACACACTGGCCTTTTCAGCAATGGGCCTTTGCTCTCATTGGTCAGATATATCTAGCTTCATCCAACGGACATAAATTCATCATAACCGCCACTGAGTATTTCACCAAGTGGGTAGAGGTAGTTCCACTCAACAAAGCAACTGGTAAACAAGTCACCTTGTTCATCCTAAACTATATCATTTGCAAGTATGGGATACCTTCGTCCATCGTGACTGATAATGGAGGACAATTCAAGAATAAAGATTTGGATGAGCTTTGTGAGAAATTCAAAATAAAGAAACACTAGTCATCAGTATATTACCCTCAAGGTAATGGACAAGTTGAGGCGTTTAACAAAAACCTACTGACTATCTTACACAAAACAGTGAACAAGTCTGGGAACGATTGGCATCTGCAGCTCAATCCTGCACTATGGGCTTATAGAACAAGTATCAGAACACCTACTGGGGCTGCACCTTTCTCTTTGGTGTATGGGTCCGAAGTAGTATTACCTATTGAAGTAGAAATACCGTCTCTAAGAGTTTCATTGCAAGGTCTTGTTACTGATGAAGATCATAGAATATCTAGATTGTAAGAACTCGAATTGCTGGATGAGTGTCGACAAGTGGTGTTTGATCATCTTAGAGTGTATCAAAAGAGAATGTCTAGAGGATATAACAAGAAGGTTCAATAAAGAGAATTTCAAGTTGGTGACCTAGTTCTAAGAGAAAATCCAAAAAATCAACAGTTTCGCAACAATAAAGGGAAGTTTGAACCCAATTGGCTGGGTCCCTACATTATTACTGCAGCATATGGCTCTAGTGCCTATCAACTCTCAAACTTGGAAGGAGAACAACTCCATGAACCAATTAACACCATCCACTTGAAGAAATTCTTCGCTTAGCATTCTCTGCTCTAGCAAACATGTACAGCTGAAAAAAGTCCTAAAAAAAATCCTAAAAATTAGAAAAAGTCTTGAAGAAATCCAAAAAAAAAAAAGAAAAAAATATATATATATAAAGAGAGAAATTGCCCTGGTGAAAACCTAGTAAACAGGCACCTTGGTAAAAAATAAAAATGAATCTCTACCAAGCAAGTGAAAACCTGGCAAACAGGCACCTCTTGTACTCAAGTGCTCCATCTATCAACACAACGTTGGCATTTCCCGCTTTCATGTATCTTTTGCTTTCGCTTGTACATATTTTCAGTCACTTTTGTGACATCCTGGTTCGTTGGAACCCTCATGACTTGAAACTGATCAACATCCTAGTCTTAGGTTACTCGACAAAGCACATTACATATCCTAAGCAGTGTCAACCAAGTCATTCTTCCATCAGTGAAACTTGGTCATCCACTCCGAGTCAGTCACCTGTCTCCTAACTACCAAAGAGTTTATCACTAATTTCACAAGCAAAACAACATAATGGAAAACAATCACTAAACAATTTGAGCTATGAATGCAAATTTTCTTTGTATGTTGTCTTTTATATTGATTTTTGATTATTGTCCCTCTGAGTAACTCGAGGAAGTCTATTGTGACTAAGAGGAGCAAGGATTGGGGGCATAATATTTTCTTTGTTTTCTGCTTGTAGGAATGATCCTGATGATCTGGAAACATATAAATTAATTGGGTGTCTATGATAAGAGCCTTCACATCAAGGTGAAATTGCCTCACATACCTTGACTCCGCTTATTTGTATGCTACAGGGAGGTCCATATCATTTCTTTGTTTATTTTGAGGGAATTTCTTTATGATGCAATTCAGGTCCCTGCGAAATTTGTCCAAGGATATGAATGAAAAAAGGGTCATTGTGGACAAGATAATTAATATTGCACATAGAAAAAGAAAGGAACTCTAACCTGCCTGTTGTGTTCATTATGCTCAGTGATGATTCTTAAGTATTTTAAATCTAGTGATTAGGTTTAGGCTACATTTCACATATCATTTTGCATTTCATTTTGCATTTTTGTGAATTTAGAGTGATTTTGGAATGATAATAGTTTCTTTATCTTCTGAAGGAGAGCTGAAAGCATCATCATTTCTTACGTTAAATGGTCTATTTATCATTATTTCTTCGATCGAGTACTTGTGTTTTGAGATGTTTAGTTGCATACATAACATTTCATAAGCTTCATACATTTCATTATTACTCATTTGCATTATCATTTATTTGCATATAAAAGAAACAAAAATATACATTCATAATCATTTGCATTACATACATTCATATGGAAAAGAAATGCATACATATAGAATAAAGCATATAAGAGACATCTCATAAACGAATCAACACAAGTATGATGAAGTCATATCAGATCTTGTGTATATATATAATGTCAAGTATAAGAGTACAAAATGATGTCCAATGACATATACAAACTCCCATCGGAGCAAGAATCATATAGGCTAAAAAAATGGGTGTGTCTACGAAAAAAATAAAATATCCGAGCTACAAAAAAAAAAAAATCATCTAGCTGGTGCCCTCTCCCTCATCACCTGGTGGAGGAGGAGGAGCCTAATGTCTGGGATCTTGTCAAGGTTCTCGTGCTCTCTCTGATCTAGCCATATACTGTGAATAGGGTTGCACCTACTGTGCAACAGGAACTGAGACACTATATGCTGCCCTACTGCTCTAGAGAAGAACCTCTTGTCGTAGAGACTCTATCTCTGCTCTCGGCTCTGCTCTCAATATTGTGATCTGGTGATCATGCTTGGCCCTCACCTTGACTAGCTGTTAGTCTTGCTTTGCCAGCTGAGTCTGAGCCACTGTCAACTATGACTGCAGCTCTGCAAGATGTGCTCTCATCGACCATCCCATGTCAGCCCCCTACTCTCTCGTAGGCTCTCCGCCACCATCTCCACCATTATCTCTACCTATGGCTCCACTCTACTCATTCTGCTACTGTCAGACTTGTCTCAGAGCTGCTCGCTCCTCCCCTCCACCACCCAACCTCACACCTACTCTCCTAAGGGATCCACCCTCACCCCTTTGTTGTCCAACATCAGTTGGCACCTTGCTACTACTAGCACCAGGATCACCACCAGTCCATTGTGGAGCCTCTGATCTTTGTGCCTATCCCTACCTATGGCACTGCCTCTGGCCTTGTCCTTGTGTCAGTGCGGGGGCATCATCCTCCACATCCTCAATATACTGGGGCAATACCCTCGCATTCGTTACATCCTCCAGGTAATCCCATCTCAGGCGATGTAAACTTGTCAGCTCCTGCATAGCCAAAGAATACAACAACCATGGAGACCATCCCTGCCTCTCCTCATCAGCATAACAAGCATATGATGTATACTCCTGCAAGATCCCCTAAGGCTGGCCATACTGCCTCATCACTCGTGAAACGATGAATTGCTCCACAAGATTCTATGATCTCCTGATCAGTGGGCATGTCACAAAAAGGTCCCTACGAACCCTTCACCACTCATTCCACAGCTCCAATCCTCTGTATGGTCTCTAGACAACTGCTATAAGGTCATCGAGCTGTTGTCACTAAAAATCTATCTTGCCCAAATGGGGTTGTGTGATATATCCGGCATACCTATAAATGATCGGCTACCGGAGCTCTCTACTGTCATCTACAATCGGCCAACAAATGGGAAGGTGCTCCCAAGCCCACACCTGTAAAATGTATACACTCGCAGCCATGCTCTGCCCATCTCTGTAAACAATCTCATGCTTCTCCTGATACATGTGGGCCAATAAACAAGAGCCCCAGCCAAGTCTCTGAGGGGTCTTTATCAACCTCTAGCATCTAGCCCCATCCGCTCTAGAAACCCTATTGCCCTTTGTCCAGCATCAAGAAGCAACCAATGAACCCTGCTAGAACACATGCTAGGGGATACTCCTCACTATACCTACTCATAAGTATGTCCCAACTCATGGAACGAGTCAAAATGTCTGGGTCCCTGAATACGTTCCTAAGTGCTTGTAGTCTAGGTAACAATGTGGTATCATAATCCACCTTATCCCCAACAAAAGAGATACGAAGAATCCTATACACATCCTCAGGAGTGATAGTCAACTCCCCCACTGGCAAATGAAATGTATTCTTCTTCAAATGAAAATGATCAACCAATGTTGTGAGCATTCTGTGGTTCACATGGATATTAGGTAATCACAATAGATAAGTTAATATCATATAGATTAAATCCTTCGTCTTGGTGTAGTCTAGTCATTGGTATTGATTACACCAAGATGAAGGATTTAATCTATATGATATTAACTATATGGATGCAAGATGAATAAATAATTCAAGCAATAATCAATTCAAGCAACAATGGATGCAAGCAATAATGAATGGAAAATGGATGCAAACAATCTAAAAAGCACAATAATCTTCAATGACTCCAGAGCGAAATTAGCATGATAATAATCTCCAAGTGTGTTCTCCAAGATCTCTGGGGTAAATTGGAATGAGAGCTGAAGTCTGAATTTATAGAGAATCACAAGAGAGATGTTGAAAAAGCTTAATTTTGGATTAATTGAAATAATTGAGAAATCATGTTCAGTTAACCTTGAGATAGATTCCAATTATAGTTTAATTGAAATGCATTCAAATTAGAAGTCCAAGTTGCATTGGAAAATAATAACAAATTAATTCCATGCATATCTGATAAAAATAGATAATTCCATGCACATATTTGATTTATTCAAGAAAAAGGTCTTTTCAATGCAACTGAACTTCTTTTTTCTGAAAAGCTTTGAGTTCCAATTTTAGAGAATAATTCAATAATTCAATTAAATTGCTTTTCTGATTTCGAGTTCTAAATTTAGAAAAAGAAATAATATCTCAAGTTTGATTTCTCTCTCAATTCAATTCTTTTTGTTTTATTTTTAATTCAACTCTTTGTAATAAATTAATTCATCTTTTGTAATAAATTAATCCTTCTTGCATGATTGAATGGCAAATTTATTAATTAATTAAATATGCAAGGATATTTAATAAATTAAAATGGGATAATTGATCAAAATGATATTATTGGAAATGATTTGATTAATTAAATAAATATTTAATTAATATTGAGTAGTTGATTTGCCATGTGATATTTGATGATTAAAGAATTAATAATGTGCTCAAGATTGATTTAATTTCCTTTGGTTAGGACCTTGGTGATGTCGTCGAGATTAGGGGCCCATGGTTTAGATGACCAATTTTAGGGTATTACACTATGAAGAGAACAACATCAAGAGGTAGATGTCTGCCCCAAGGACACAACAACATAATGGCATAGCAGGAAGGAATAATAGGACCGTAGTTGAAGTGGCCAAAACTATGTTGATCCAAGGAAAGGTAGCTCACACATTTTGGAGAGAAGCGGTAAGCACTGCAGTCTATACCATGAACTAGGTACTCATTAAGAAAGGTAAAGAAAAAACCCCTTATGAGTACTGGAATGGAAGAACTCCTAATGTGAGTTATTTTAAAGTGTTTGGCAGTAAGTTCTATATTAGGAGAGGTGAGCATTTGAGCAAGTTTGATGCTAAATGTGATGACGGAATATTTTTGGGATATTCCACTAAAAGAAAATCTCTCAAGTGCTACAGCAATAGGACTCAAAAAATTGTTGAGAGTATCAATGTCAGGGTTTATGAATCCCCTGAGGAGCCTAAGGAAACCTGTAGCAAGCAAGCAGAAGATGAACTGGGTGTAGCCTTCTGGGAACCGGTTAAGAAGGAAACAAGTTACAAACACTAGAAAGACCTTAGTGTTCCTATACCAGTGGAAGCTGCAATAGGTGAAGAAGAAAATGGAGTGGAAGAAGAAGAGGAAAAGTAGGGAGAACTAGCTAGGGTCATTCTTAGGTATGTGAAACTACATCATGATCTAAAGCAGATCATAGGAGATAAAGATGTAGGGATACTCACAAGGAGAAAGGTGAAAGAAAACTCTTGCATGATTTCAGAATTTGAGCCTAAGACCACTAGAGAGGCACTTACCGATGAAGACTGGATAAAGGCAATGGAAGAGGAGCTGGACCAGATAGAAAAGAATGCAACATGGTCCTTGGTACCCAAACCAGAATATAAGAATGTAATAGGTACTAAATGGGTCTTTAGGAATAAGCTGAATGAAGAAGGCACAATGGTAAGGAACAAGGCAAGACTTGTATGCAAGGGATATGCTCAGGAAGAGGGAGAAGACTATGGAGAACCTTTTCTCTAGTGGCTAGACTGGAAGGTGTTCGAATGCTACTTGCATTTGCAGCATTCAAGGGATTCAAGGTATACTAGATGGATGTGAAGTTTGCATTCTTGAATGGAATCCTAGAAGAAGAAGTGTATATTGAGCAACCAGATGGGTTTTCTTTGTCAGAAGATAGTGACATGGTGTGTATATTACACAAGGCCATGTATGGATTGAAGGAAGCACCAAGGGCATGGTATGAACAGTTACACTCTCATCTTGTGAAGATAGGATTTCAGAGAACAAGTGAGGACAACAACATCTACTTGAAATATGAAGGTGATCAAATTCTGATCTGTGAAGTATTTGTAGATGACATAATCTTTGGAGGAGATGATGAAATGATCCATGCATTCATAGATGAAATGAAGAAAGAGTTTGAGATTTCTTTGATTGGAGATATAAAGTTCTTCATTGGTCTATAGATTTAGCAGATGAAGGAGGGTATCTTTATTACCTAGTCAAAGTATATCAAAGAGGTATTAAATACCTTTGGCATGGAAGAGAGAAAATTGGTTGGAACACCGATGGTGATCGGGTGCAAACTGACAAAGGATGATGATACAATGTTGGTGGATGAGAAGGCATACCGGTCAATGATCGGTAAGTTGCACTATGTGGTGCACATCATACCATATATTGCTCATGTAGTGGGCATAGTAGCCCATTTTCAAAAGAGTATAAGGGAATCCCACTTGGTAGAGGTAAAGAGGATTCTTAGATACCTGAAAGGGACAGTTGATTATGGATTGTGGTATCCATACAATGGCGACTTTGGTCTCAAAGTGTTTACTGATGCAGATTGGGCAGGTAATGTGGATGACCAGAAGACCACAATCAGTGGAGCATTCTTCCTTGGTGGAAGACTAGTCTCTTGGACGAGCAAGAAGAAGAGTATGTGGCAGCATTTATGAACTGCACTCAGGCAATCAAGATGAAGCATGTATTGAATGGCTTCAAAGTGCCTATATCTGAACCAGTGAGTATTTTCTATGATAATACTAGTACAATCAATATTTCCAAAAATCTGGTATTGCATGCTAGGACAAAGGACATTGAGCTCAAGTATCATTTCTTGAGAGAAAAGGTTCTGAATAAAGAGGTTGTATTAGAACATGTTTCCAGTAAAGAGCAGCTAGCAGACATATTCACTAAGCCCTTACCAAAGACTACATTTACCTATTTGAGACGTGAATTAGGGGTTCTGTCCCTTCATAAAGTAAACTAAAGTTGTGTGCTCCACATCAGTCAAGTACTACCGTGTCAGATCTTATAGGATTGATGTGTTGAAGGATGCTACTCCAAAGGGGGAGAAACAAAGTGGAGCTTGGAAGCTTGTGCCTCCACTTTGGAATTTCTCTCAAAGGGGGAGAAGATATCTGATGATGAAGAGATATGGGGGAGAAGATATATGGCAGAATGCACACTGACCAGTCTAGATGGTGGTGGTAGTGATCATTTGACATTGAACTGGTATATGTTACTGAGAAATGATACACTAAGTATTGCCATCAATGCCAAAGGGGGAGATTGTTGGCATATGATGAAGTGGTGATAGTGTATGTTGTCATTGATATCAATAAGTGAACCAGTGTTAGGGTTTGTAGTCAAGGTTCACTAAGTTTGACTATCGGTTGGTAGTCTCTATTCAGCTCTAGGGTTTTCAGTTTGGCTTATGCGGTGCAACCAATGGTGTTTTGTGAACTATAAGGATAAGGATCAAGATACCATGTCAGTTATGTGCATGTGAAGGATTTTCTTGAGGATCTTGTGCATGAAGATCAAATGCATTGAATGCCTACCTCAGGAATGCACGATGTTCTGAGCGTTGTATGAAGAGCGTGTGATGGGTTACCATTTTCCAAATGCGGTGAAGATTAGACAATGCAGAATGTCTTGAAATCTGTCTTAGATCATTTTATTCTATGCAATGGATTTAATGGTCAGGATTGGACTGCTTGTAATTTGTAAACCTAAAATGTTTAGGGTTTAGGGTTTATGATGCCGACCTAATTGTTGTCTATTAGGTCAATGATGTTTGTTATTGTTTGTGTTGGAAAATGATGTGTTTGTGTTTGCATGTTGAGATACTTTCCAAACCAGAGTGTGGAATCTGTATAGTGTGATTGCAGAGCAGAGGAGTTGAAAAGGATCTGCTTTAGCAAGTGGTGTTCTTATCAGATTAGCACTTTACCTATTGAATTTTAACCATTTCAACAAAAGGAAAATCCCTTGACCGGGTAGCTTTAACAGGCTTGTTACAAATCCTCTAACCAGGTGACTCAATTTCATTGAGTTCTTTAAATCCTCTAGCGAGGTAACCTTTAACAGGGTTTCAACCTTTAACAAGGTTTATAGGCATCCCTTAACCAGGTGATCCCTAATAGGATCGGTTCCTAATAGAACCTTATTGTAAAGTCTTTAACCGGACTAGGCTCCTAATAGACTGGACTTCAAAAGAGTTCAAAACAAGCTTGTGGGTATTCATCCCCACCGTGGTTTTTCCCATTTGGGTTTCCACATGAAAAATCTATGTGTTATGAGTTGTGATTTTTCATGTGATGATTGAGTAGTTTTTTATTAAAGTTGAATATGCATGCAGTGCTAAATGATTGTGGTATTATTGATGCAACTCATGCATGACTAAAATGGTAAAGTAGCTATCAAGATTTGAGCTCTGTGGAATATTGTCTAAAGTATTTGTGCTTAACTGGTATCACCATGGTTATGCTCAATGGTGAAGACAACTAGTCACCTGTGTTTTAATATGATAAAATGTTGTGAAGTTTTTGTGTGTATTGATTCACCTCCCCCCCTCAGTACCGGTCAGGACCTTAGTTGTTCATCATTATTCATCAGTTAAATGGTTCAAAGTTCAAAATTTCATTTCAAGTTCGCTCCGAACACAAAGGTGATGCGACAAAATGAATATTCTAGGCATATTATATTTTAAAATTCTAATCATGGAAATAAATCATGAAAACTCAAGCCATTTGTGTAGAGTTGATATGTAATTAAGAAAGTTGTCAGGATCCCATCAAATCATGGGTTATCTCACATGTTTGGATGAATTATCATGAGGCGTGCGTAGGTATTACTCAATTTTTTTCTGCTTCTTAATATGTGAATTCTCAAATTGTGAAAGTGGTAGCTATTGTTGCTGGAGAAGCATAGTATGCTGAAGGTAATTTCAACTCCATACTTTTGAGGGTTTCACAATTTTGATGGTAGTAACAGGTGAATTTTGATAATTTCTCCTCCTCTGTGTTACTAGCTCAGAAAGTCAGTATAGGAAAATTCTTTGTTTTGGAATAGAATTATGTTCTCTCTAGAAACTGTTTGGTCAATGCAAAAGCGACCATTATGAGGCCGACTCTTCCAAAACTTGGTCACACATCATACTTAGTCAGTACACTTCTAGAACTGGGTGACACTTCTTTGGCCCAAGCTGACTTAGGATATTTTTTTGAATGAGATAGAAACCCTAAGGCTAACTCGATGATGGAAAGAATAGTTAAAAGTAGCTTGATTGAAGATGTTGCATTCCCAACTGCCAGCCCTTGTCCAGAATTGTTGATAGCATGTATGAACAGGTATTATGTCGATAGCAGGTGCATTAGGACCAACAGTGATGGCTGCAATTGGAATCCCTCATAAAGAGCCGTATGAAGATTAGTCCATTGGTACCTCATATGCATTTTTCTCTAAGAAGAAAAGCACATATAAAAGCATCATTGCAAGGAATTGGCTTCTAAAGGTTTAGAAAGGGGGGTCCCGATTACCCAAACCTCTTACAAGAGAGAATTTCATAATGGAAGTGCGAGATATTGTGATACTATTAAATAGACTTAAAGGGAATTCACACGCTTTCTACTGGGAAGACTGGATGTATTTTTACATCCATGTATTGATAGCTGGTGAGAAATATCTTGACTGGGTGCAGGTTATTGCTAAAAGGCTTCATGAGGGTTTGAGTAATTTTGTTGGAATGTCTAGTTTTTATATGTCCTCATATCTATTTTATATATTGGCTTGTACTAGAGAGTGGCAAGGGTTGCATAACGAGCCTTGGGTGGATGGAATGCAGGTTTATGACTATTATCCACAGCCGCAACAATAGAGATATGCAAAAAATGTTACAAGATGGAATGATGTTTTTACAAGAAGACTTGTCTTTGAACTGTAGGGAGACACAAATAAAATAATGTCATCTAAGGCCATGGATCTGGTCAGTATATATGGAATCTATTTTATCCAATTTCCTATATTTAATTACATTCGAGTGGGGGGCTTTGAAGGTGAACCATTCAAATTGCCCAAGTATGCCTTTGATAGTTATGTGCTTATTGAAGTTTACAGACAACTTGCCCACATTGATAAAAGGTTAGGGGCAAAGATTAAATCTGGAGTTTCCTTCCCAATTGAACTTGGATACTATAGTCGTAAGTTTGTTTCTGATGCTTTGAACCTAGAGTTAGAGTTCAAGAAGTTGAATTTACAACCCCACATTTACCGATGAAAGTTTGATAGCAGAGGCTATGATGTAAAACATCTAAATGTTGATGTCAATTTCTTTCATGAACCCCAATTAGAAGATTATTGGGAAAATTGTTGTGATGAATTTGAAGTGAGAAGGAGATTATGGTCAAGGTTCACTCTGCAATAGATTGTTATAATGAGGTTGTATATTAATATGGCGGAAATACAAGATGAGGAGGGGAAAGATGTATTAGATCCTGAATTCAATGAAAGGGTTCAAGGGCAACCCATCCCTAAAATTGACAGGGATAGGAGAGAAAAAGAAAGCACCCAAGCCAAGTCCTTCAATGTCATAAGGAGAATAGAGAAGTGGTTAAGGGACCTTAAATTTAGAAAGGAGTCAATTATTAGTCCTAAAGAATTTACAGTTGGTCCACTCCATGCTACAACATAGATTCCTACTTCCTCCTCTAATGTAATTGTTGATGTTGCAGGTGCCACAAGGCTAAAAATTGGAGAGGTTAAAACCAAGAGGGAAAAGAAATCCCCATTGAGCTCCTTAGTGGTTCCAGTCACTCATTCTAGGAGCTGAAAGAAAAATAGGGAACTAGTGGTGGACCAGATTGTTGTGGACCTAGATTCAAGCGAACAAATTCAGTACAGGATGTAGATGGAGAGAAAGAACCTGATGAAAATCCAAATCCAATGAGCACCATGACTTTTGTCAATCCACCCAATTATATGACACCTCCACCTAAAGAAAATTCCAGTACTTCTTGATGGCTTGGAGCTTCAATTGGAAAGAAACGCGATGTAGTTCCCATTACTATTCCCATGGAGGATATGGTTAGTAAGTGCCTTGGGAAAATATCTAGACCTAAAAAGCTTAAAATAGAGGCTATGATTGAGGTTGATGATGAAATAGGGCACTAGGTAGTGGAAGTAGCTAATCCTATCTCACATAAAGACCTAGAAAAAGCCACTGGAAAAGATTTTATTGTTGAGAAACTTTCCTTGGGAGTGCTTTAGGAGTTGTGGGTGCCAAATATTTAGAATCCTCCACTAAAAGAATGATATCTAGAACCTAGAAAGATGAGAAGGACAAACGAGAATTGAAACAAGTTGTTACACAAATGGTAGAATATATCAATGCCATACATCACCCAAGTCCTCAACCTTTGACATAGATGCCATTGTCTTTTGACCCTAAATCACTAGTAAATCAAAATCTATTGGATTAGGTCCAAAGAAGCCATATGATAGCAGAGGTTTTTGATGAGTGGCTTGACTCCATAGTGCAGCAAGGCACAAATTACATTGCTATCCTAATCAAGGTGTATGATAATGCTATAACTGTGAGCAAAGAGTTGGAGTTGGAAGCTACAACATGGGACTAACAAAGAAATAAATGGGTAGCAGTATTAGCGCAGATGAATTATGTACATAAATCTGGGGTCATGAAATTTGTTGCTGAGAAGCCTATGGATAACTTGGATGACAATGTACTGTATGTATCAAGGAAAAATGTCGAATGGAGAAAATCAATCATTAAACAGGGTCACGAATAATCCATCAAGTTATTAAATGGACTAAAAGAGCCTATTGATATGATGTAGAAAGATTTGAAATGCATTGATATACAGTTCCTGAAGGATGATGGACAAACGATCAAACTAGCAACAAATATGGTCAAAACCTTTAAAGAGAGGGTGTAGCTCGTTAAAGAAACAAAGTCTCTAACTATGGATGGCTTCTCCAAGGTGGCAAGGATAGAATCAATGTTAGTAGTTTGCTTTGATTACCTGGAAGCGCATAAAATTAAGGTCATGCAGGTAAAAATAGATAAAGAAGTCTGGAATCAACGCATTCTGCATCTTGGACTCCCACACTATTAGTTCATCCTCAATTTCTCAACGGCACACTTGGAGTGGAAAAATGTGCATGATACTACGGCAAAATAGGACAAATCAGTAGCTTCCTCTACCACATTGGAGTCTTGATTGGTTTATGGATGAGTTGTCATTCTATTTATGGCTCTTGGTCATTTAAGTTTTATCTAGTTTTAAGAAAACAATTTCTTTTAACTCTGCATTAGAGTTTAAGAACTTGGGTTATTTTAAAAAAAAACTATTAGCCTGGAGGCTATATATGTAATTAAGAAAGCTTTATTGCAGGTCTGAAAAAACTTTGATTTGAATTGGAAGCTTTAGTTTTTTATTTTGAATTTTTAGTGAAGACATTTTATATATGAATGAAATGATATATTTTGCACAACCTTCAAATCTATGCATTTGAATGATAGAGAAAATCTCTATTGGGATATATGTTTGTGTGCAAAATATTTTACTTCATTGATTATCAACTTATTATAAGTCTGTGAATTTATTGATTAAGAAAATTAGTTGTATATTGGTGTTTAAATGACTCTGATCCCCCTTGTCCTTTGAGGCATGAGTGAGTATCGATCAACATTTATGGTACATTGAGTATACGTGATGAAATAAGTTTTACATAAAATTGAAATGTTCAAAGTTTAAGTCTGTGAGCTTTACATTTATGAATAATTACCTTGTAGCATTCTTATTATGTTGACAAATGGATGTGAAGGCCTTTCTTGCTTTTTGGTAAAAAGTGTGTTTCTTTGTGATTAATTTGCATAAAAATTCATTGGATATCATACGAGTAGTTGCACTCTTATGCAGAGGTTAAACCAATACTCAGTTCACCCAACTGTTGATTTCTTTTGCTTTTCATCAGGAGTATGCATGAGTCATCATTAAAAATATTATAGGAAGGAAAATGTGTTAACCAACACATGGTTAATGTCATAACTGAAGAGTATCTTTTTACTTTATGATTGCATAAACCAATATATGATGCTTCTAATGTGGTTTTGAAGTTATTCAATGGCTTCTCTTGTCCTACCATTGGTTCTATCATCCTTCCCATTGAATTTCATACTAAATCCATATATGTTGACTTTGTTATCATAATCTCTTTTGAGTAATTCCATGTGAAGTTGGGCTATCCTTGGCTATCTTCCATGAAGGCTATTGCTTCTCCAATAGCACAAGTGTCTAAAATTTCCTTACAATGGAGAAATCATAACCGTGAACTATAGCTTATTTCGTCCATCCAAAAGAAGCCCTAATATTCCTATTGATTTCTTTTGGCCTAAGCAATTTCAATCTCTTCCATCAAGGAGCAATGCTCTTTTTCAGTCTTATCAAAAATGGAAGAATGATATGATCTTATCCTTAAGTCAACCTAGATCCCCAACACTTGAAATTACTATTATTCTTGAAAATGAGGTTCTTCCCTTCATGGATAGAACTTATCTCCCTCCTAAGGAAGATCATAAACCTATTCTTATGGATGTGACTATACCTTCTCTTAATGAGAACAACAATATTCCTCCTAAGGTTAGACCTATACCTCCTCCTCATGATGGACTTGGTCTCCTTCCTACACCTAACATTCCTCCTTTCTATGGTGCAGTTCCACCTCCTTCCTTTTATCAAGAGAAGAGGCATGCTTCTCCTCTTGTTCAACCAAAAAGACCTCAACCTAAACCTTCAACTATAAAAGAGAAAAACATTCCTACTTGTTCAAATGTTCCTCCTCCTTCTCAGCCTTCCACTAAGACCTGATGAAATCCTTGTGTGAGAGAACACCGATGAAGACATCGTGTTTGAGCTCATGAAGCTATCCCTCAAAATACTCAATCTCCTCAAACTCCAATAGTTGAAATGATTCCCTTTTCTACCAAGCAAGATGTTCAACCTACATCTCCAAATGATAAGTTGCACAAAATATATAATGGTTTTACTCCTACTCGTGTTCTTGCTCCTCTTTCTCTAAAATTTGATGAAGAAATGGGTGAAAATGTTATTCATGATGGAAATACAACTCCTAATGCTTCTGATAGTGAGTATGAATATGTTTATGAGGACAAGCATTTATCAACTGAATTTTCACAAACCCTAATCCTAGCTCCTAGAATTGAACAAAGTGACTTACAACATGAGCATAGTCCTTATTTGGATCTTGTGATATCTCCATCTATTATGCTTAATGTCGCTCCTTTGGCATGTTTCTCGCCTTCCCAAAATAGTGATCAACAGGATTGAGAGGTGGATGTCATGCTACATTAGCAATATTAGCACTGTATATCTTCTCTCTCTCATTCCTTGCTCTTTTGTGACCATTCTTCTATGTGTTTCCCTATTCTTCTATTATCCCCTTAATGTCTACTTGGGGATGATGCAAAGCATTGAGATATTTTCTTTCTCTCTTTCATGTTGACTCAAAAGACATCTTCTCTTCCCTTTCTTCCAAGGTAGTATCCTTCTTTGGGTAATGATTATTATTATATGCATATACATACATGATATACATGAGTTATCATACAGCATATTGACCCCGAGGAAAGTGAAACTACCTCATGTTTTGTGTCCATTATCCTTGGGTTTATTCCTCAATTGGGGCTAAATCCTGACGATAACGTGCTCCCTCTCTTTTCTCTCTCTTGGGTGTATCCTACCTTAAAGCAATTGTTCCCGATAAGGCATTCACGATCACTTTAACATTGGGGCATACACTCCACTCATATTTTCCTTCTTGATACTTAGAATTACTTAGTGAAATTTATTTTCCTTTGTAATCTTTAGTATCCTTGCTTTCAAGACTCATAGTGAAGGGAACTTTGCTACTTGCAGTCATGGTTATCCCCTTCTTGATCTTTCCTTTTACATTTTATTCATAATATCCTAAGTCCACTGGGGGCTTGGTGCATCTTGCCTCCTTGATGTGGTAAAAGTATTTCAATCTTGTTTCCTTGTACTTTACCAGTAGTATTGGCATATGCTCATACTCCCACTAAAGTGGGGGCTAAATGTAGTGTCATGAAATTGTGACCCTACCAATTGTTTCCTGCATTAGGGTCCTCATGCATGCAGGATCGAATCCTCTAGTTTGATCGGAGACCGAAGACTACTCAACCCTTGGAATCAACTTCTTTCTTGGCCTCTGCACCACCTTGTCTGCACTCTACCCTAGAGAAAGGGGTAGGATAGGGGCATGGCAACACCCCTGTCCCTGCCCTATTTTGGGGTAGGACCTTTCCTAGAGCATGCATTGTAGGTTGTCCAGTGAGTGGGAAAAATCCCCCGATGTCGGCCTATGATGAAAATCAAATTCAATAACATGTATTTAAGGGGCATTTTTCCTCTCATTTGCATAAGTGGGGTTAGCTGGATAAGTTAGATAATTTGGAGTTGGTCAAGTTGCATAAGTGATCAAGCATTCAAGAGCATTAAAATTTTCAAGCATTCTTTTCTAGCATTGAGAATTCTCAAGTCTCCCTTCAAGGCTAGGTGTTGCATTCAAGTCAAAGATTCAACCATTGAAGAGGAGATTGATTCCAACATTCAATTCCACAAAAGCATTTCTATCAACATTGCTATCACAACCTCCCTTGAGGTGATTTACAATTCAGTCTTTTATTTACATCTACTTACAAGTACTTTCTTTCATTACTTGGTTAATTCCAAAACTGGGGTTTGACCTAAATGAAAACCCCCAATCCCAACCCATTTTCCTCTCTTTTTTGTGTGTAGGTTGTAGGTGCACAGTTGTACTTTTAGATTCAGGCTCCATTTGCAGAGGCGAAAAAACCCTTTTCATTTCGTGGATTTTTCAGAGGACCGTGTACATTCCTCCCATGGTCCAGGCAACTTTTCCTCATATTTGCACGGCAACTTAATCTCGACATATTACTGCTAGATCCATGTGCACAACTTCATCCCATACTCCGATCTCAAGCTATAATAAGTTCTTTCTCACTTTTGCACTACATAATTCGATTAATTCCTTTCCATTTCAAATAGGAAGATGGGATTAGCTTATCATTCCATTTCACTTAGAATTATATCTTCTTCTTTGAAGGTTGAATCTAGTGAATTCTTCTCTCCTCTTCCAATGTAATCAAGTGAAAAGTGACTGAAGGTAAATCTGCAGTGAAACTCTCATCTCTCCTTGGAGGGAAAGAGTAGTTTTCCTCTTGATCTCTCATTCACATTTCACCACATTACATTGAGAAACCAGTTGCAGAGGTTATACTGGAAGGTGAATTGAAGAAAGATATGATAGAACCAGTTGCAGAGGTTATACCAGAGGGTGACATGAGTTTGAATAAGGATCTGATAGATGAGCCTAATGGATAGATGGTACTGGATAATGAAGAGCTCATGGTTACAAATCGAATGAAGTCTTGTGGCAGAAACAAATCAGAGTTGTAGAAGAAAGAGAATAGTAAACAGAGACAATGTGCAGATATGAAGCAAAGGAAGAGAAACAAAGAGGGTCAGAGGTTAGAGAAGTTGGTTGAGGCACCAAAAGAGCTAAAAAAGAGCTTGGCAGATAAAGAAGATGTTTGGATCAAAAATGAGCATGGGGTCTTTATTCTAAATCATTTTAGATGTTCATGAGTTTCCTCTCACGAAACATCTTTTTTCTACCTAGGTTGTCTGATGCAGGAGCATCCGCGGTCAATGAGCAATCTTGCATCAACCAAAAATATTTCCTTTCATTTTTGTTCTTGTCTAGTTCTTTATGCAGTTTTTTGTGTTCTTACTAGTTGGTACTGGTAGTTGCTTTCTTTTTGTGAAAATTCTTATTTTTAGTTTCTACGCTGGTTCATGTGCTTAATTCTAGATTTCCAGGTCATTTGGGTTCTTTTCCGATTAGTTATCGCTTCCGGTTGACTGTTTCTAGGTTTTGGGACAGTTCTTGTGCTTACTGGTTGGTTTTCCATCATTACTAGCATGATTCTTGGTGGGTGGATCTATCTTGGGTCTTGTCTAATGTTCTTTGGTATGAGGCCCTGCCTCGGGCCATCATAGCATTGTAGTTATTTTTCATGTTGGACCTATTATTGATACTTTATTTTGATTCTCTATGGATATAGATTCTATATGATCCAGTGATTGGATAACATTGATATGATGTATGTCATCTATTTCTGATTTTTAGTACTTCATTTATGATGTTAGAAAACATGGATGCATGCCTTATGAATGATTGGATTTGTTGATGATTATGATGATGTCATTTAGTAAATTATTTCATGTGGATTCTATTGGATAATTGATAATTTGATTGTTATGATGTAAATTGTATGCAAAGTATCTGAATTGTACTCTTTTCGTATATTAATATTGGATGTGATTATTTGAGTTTACTAATGTGCAAAGTGAGATGTGCAGGAAAACTAATCCATGGAAACTATTCAATGACATGTCCTTTGGAGGGAATTTGTATAAAAAATGCATTATTCAAAATATCTTAGTGTGGTCCCAGTAGAGTCTTGGTCAGAGAGCCATTAGATTGGTCAACTCAAGTTTGACCCATAGGAAAACTTTAGGTGGGTTTCTAGAGGGTCAAACTAACTCCTAAGGTTAGATTTAGGGCACTTTTCAAGGCCCATATGTTATACCTATGGGTAAAGGTCAATTTTAGCCATGTGAGTTGTAATTCCCCACCACGAACCCTGAAGGAAAACCCACAACAAGGGTGAACCATTTTTTTAAAAAAGGTATAAACATAATAAGTGCATAACACATGACATGCATGATAACACAAGAGAAAGACTTACACCAGAATTCCTTAAGGGTTACCAACGAAGAATTAAAACCAAAAGATAAATTTCACAATTAAGGTTAATCCAATAATTCATCATTAACTCAATGATCACAAGAATCCATAGGCAATATCAGATTACACCATTGAAAGATTGAAAGGATACAATATAATTTCTCTTCAATAAGCATGTACACATAGCATAAAGGAAACTTGATAAATAACATCCCAATCTTAGGATTACATTGTTCTTCCAATACATGGCTTCTCAATATACATATAAAGATACAACTTAACCAATTACAAGGTTACAAAAGATCATGATACAATGACCACAAGGGTCTCCAAATAACAATAATCTCCAAAACATGAGATAAGCATGAGCCATGAACCACATAAAACACCTGCGAAGCCAATCCTCGCATGAGAGTACGAACAAGAACATCCAATGGGAAGTGGTACTACCACCTAGCCATGTAATTCCCCAAAATGGAATCACCCCACCATGCTAAGAGATATCTAAGGACCCTCAAGCAAGCAAAAGCATGACATGGTCGATAGAACAATACGACACCATGACAACACAAAGAGACTCCACAAGAATCTAGGTGACTCAACATCACAAATACACAAGCGACTTGATATCACAAAATGCAAGTGAACCGACATCAGACACAAAAGTGAACCTAAAGAGAGAGAGTGTCATCGCATAGCTTAAGATGGATAGTATGGTACAACCTCCATAGGTCCTGACTCAACTATCCTGGTAACCTCTCCTGAACCTCTGGTTCCAACTAAGTCTCATGCGGACCCTACTAGCCTTTCACAAAGACAAGGTGGTCAGTTTTCCATTCTAGGCCTTCTCACTACATTATGAGCCTCAATACAAGCACTCACCTATGCACGAGGTACAATATCTTTATTAATGTTTGAAAACTACACACCTAATCAATTAATTAGATTATCACTTATTATCTGACTTTCACTGGGTCGTAATGCCTACCACTTTGGGCACAACCCCCAAGCAAAAGCCACTCTCTTAAAGGACACTAAAGAAACATGGTCACTCCTTGAGGACCCTATGGCAAAGCAAACAACCATAATACCACTATCCATAACAAGTGGTCAAAACAATGACATACTGACTCTTGGTTAACCATAAGGCAAGGACACTACAAGGTTAAGACAACAAAGTCATCATATATCACTTGGTCAAAGGTACCAAATACGCCACCATGGGACGACTAAACCATAGACCAAAAATACCACAATATAACTCTTGCAAGAAAACCAATTTCACTAAGTCCATACTCAAACAATCTTTGAGAAAATCAGCATCATAAACACTTGCAACATTATTGATTGAAAATTAAATAAAACACTCTTTTACCATTCACATCCATTCAATTTCCAAATCAATATTCCATCAAGGATAAAATTCACATCAAATACTCAACTGAATAAAAACATGAATTCCCAACAGGCATTTAATTCATTTCCAGAATATATCCAAATCAACCAATTTCAATTCCTAATTCATGCCTTGATTTCCATAGATAAATTTATTAAACCACATAATAAAAATCACATGAAAAATCACCATTTTCATTTAACACTAAAACCACTTCAAAATATATTTCTTTTTATAAAATTTAAGTTCATAGCATAAATTGCTTTGTATTGGTAAGGGTACAAGGTCAAGTGGTGGCCAAGGCCAGCTCGCAGTAGTGCTACTGCCGAGGCAATAGACACTACCTACCGGTAGTACCGCTACCACTGGTAATGGGCCTACCGACTAGTAGCACTATTGTCGACCGGTAGTAGGCACTACCATCCAGTAGCAGCCACTACCGACCAGTAGCACTGCTACCAATCGGTAGCAGTCCTATCGACCGGTAGTACTCCTACTACTACCACATAGCAGTACTGCTGACCAATAGTACTGCTACCTACAGGTAATAGACACTACCGATCCGCATGGTGGGACTAGCTTACCACGGGGTAAGGTAAGGTCTACGGAACATTTAAAAACATGCTTCCAAAGCATTAAAATCTGTTTTAACATGCACACAATTTGTTTTTCAGGTCATTTCACGGGCACACACATACATAGTGCCAAATCCAAATTTCAAATGGATATTTACCAACAAGGTAAATGATGAAATAAAACACACTGGAAGCAATAGCTCACCAATTCTTGGCAAGATAGATACTAGGATGCACACAACAACCCAATCTAATTCATTCTATTCCAAAAAGAAGTGAAATCTAGGAAGTTGATTTCCAAGAACACAACATACAACAATTAGAGAAATGAATCATTTCTTTCCTAAATGCAAACATATGATATAAGATTCACAAAACCAACAATAATAGACACTCTTTCTTCCATTCCAATCATTCCACAAGAATCTACAGGAAGATTTGCATAATTTCAACACACGGGAAGCAAACTAAAAAATTCAAATTTAAATTTAAAACAAGAAGAGATTATCCAACCTTGAAGCAAACTAGCAAGCAAAATGATGGAAGAATCCTAATCCTTGCAACCCCAATCGAATTCTAGCTCCTCCTTCTAGAATGATTTAACAAATTTCTCTCCAGAAATTCTTCCCTCCTATTCCCGTGAATCCCCAGGCATATATGGAAAAATAATTTTTAACCTAAACTTTCTAGGTTGAAAGTTATTCCATCCAATTAGATTTACCTTTTTCCAAAAACAATTATTTTCCAACAATTAAATGAAAAAGTTAAATGGAAAGGTAAAAAGAAAAAAAAAATATTTTATTTTCTATTTTCCAAAATACTTTCTTTCAACATAAGCATATATCATTTAAATGGCTAGGCGATTATTTATTTCCTTCCACAAAATATATTAATGCAACTTTACACAATGAAATAAGTCATTTAAGCATTTAATCTAAAAAATCATTAATTCAATTAAATAAATAATCTCAGCATAATAATTAACTAATTACACCAACATAAGATAGCATCTTCCATGTAATTAAATAACCATATAGATGAACAAAGGCATGCAAAATGAAGAATTATCAAATAACAACTCACAAATGACCAAACCAAAGCACCATGACTCGTATACCGGCTAGATGGGAAAGACAACCGACTAACAACACTTAGACAAGTGTAACTGTGGGTCAAGTTAGGGTCCAACAACTATCTCCTCCACTCCCATCGGACATATAAGGCATGCTCAGACTTGTGAAACTAGGTGGAATCGATACCCCGTACCTACCTGGTACTTGTACCTACAATGTCCTATACCAAAGAACCACATGTGCATATAGACAAATATATATATACAGACATGACACGTACATCAATGAAGGAGAGTCATGACGTTCCCTGTCTCACCAGAGTGAGTGAAGGAAAAACATCTCCTCACATCCCATACACATGTAAACATGCAACACATGAATAATGCATCGCACATATAAGGTAAGAGTGTAAGTCCATGATAATGATCCATAAAATAACATTAACCATAAGCATTGAGATACAACATAAAATCATACACCACAAATCTAGATAAAGCATGAAACGATATCACATAATATCTGAATCAATATACAATAATGTTCCATTGAAGTCAATCAAAAACATACAAAAAGAGTTTGATCAAGGAGGGGTACTACATCCTCCTCCCCAAGCATAGGCTTACTCCTGAAAGTATTAAACAAATAAGAATAAATCTCTCTCATCTTCACTACATCTTCTCATGTCGCTAAGGTCTCGTCACCTGGATCCCATAGGACCCTTACCTACTCAATGGTATGACCCCTGAGGGTCAAATCAGAATGCTGGAGAATGTGCATGGGCTCCATGGAAAGCTACCCATCCTCGACCTGCAAAGCGTTCCAATCAAGAACATGGGTCACATCAGGATGATAAGGTTGAAGAACAAAAACATGAAAGACATCATGGATGCAGGATAGACTCGGTGGAAAGGTAAGACGATAGGCAACATGTCCTATCCTCTCAAGGATCTCAAAAGGGCCTACAAAATATGCCGCCAACTTACAATCCTTTCCATAATGGATCAGACTCTTCTGCGAAGGCACTCTCAAAATCACACAGTCATCAATAGAAAACTAATGATCTACTCTATGGGTATCAGCATACTTCTTCTGCCTATCTTGAGTAGCAACCAAATTCCCATGAATTTGCTTAACCTACTGCTCCATCTCACGAAGCAAATTTGGGCCTAAACAAACCCTATCCTCCAACCGATCCCAACTCAAAGGAGTATGGAAAGGATGACCATAGAAAGCCTAGAAGGAAAAATTGCCTATAGAGATGTGGTATCCATTGTTATAAGAAAACTCCACAAGGAAAAGATATTCCTCCCAATGCGACTGCTGGTCCATAACATACATGCAAAGCATGTCCTCCAGAACCTAATTCACATGCTCAGTCTGACCATCGGTCTTTGGGTGATAAGCTGAACTGAAGTTCAACTGGGTTCCCAAAGCATGTTGAAGTGAGGTCCACAAGGCTGAAGTAAACACAAGGTCTCTATCAAAAATGATCTGCCATGCAACCTCACCACATCTCCCAAGAAGACTCGTTCCACCACTATTGTTGTATAAAAAGATCGAATAGGCACAAAATGAGCAACTTTGGTCAATCTATCAATACTGACCATGATGGCATTATGACAACGCGAGGAAATAGGCAACCCCACAATGAAATCCATGGAAATGATATCCCATTTCCAATCCTGTATAAAATTAGGCTGTAAAAGCCCTGCAGGGTGTTGATTCTCCACCTTCACTAACTGACATTCTAAGCACTTTGACACAAAATAAGAAATGTCACATTTCATACCAGCCCAATGATATGTTTGTCTAAGGTTTGCGTGCATCTTCTTGACACCGAGGTGTGCCAAATAAGGTGCACGATGGGCCTTGGTCATGATCAAAATGCGAAGACCCTCCAAAGGAGGTACATAGATCCGTCCAAGATGTCGAAGAAGACCATCTGACTCAAGAGTATATCCAGAATATGTACCTTCTAATGGTCTTCCAAACTCTACCAGGGCTCTAACATCCTGATACCAGGTGTCCTGAGGAAGAACCCTAAAAATTCTCTCACTCAAGTCCACACCAAGGGACAATGGTGCAACCCCATGCCATCTATGGCTCAAAGCATCTGCTACTACATTCTATTTCCCCTGAAGATAACAAACCTCAAAATCATACTCACAGAGGATTTCCATCCATCTTCACTATCGAGCATTCAAGTTCGGTTGCGTGAAAATATACTGCAAACTGCGGTGATCACTATGCAGCTCAAACTGATGCCCCAACAGGAAATGTCTCCATCTAACCAATGCATGCAGTATTGCTGCCAACTCCAAGTCATGAACTAGATAGTTCAACTCATGATCCTTGAGTTTGCGAGACTCATAGGAAACCACATGTCCATCATGCATAAGCACTGCACCTATACCTTCTAGAGAGGTATCTATGCACACCATGAAATCTCAGGATGGATCAGGAACTACCAAAATCGGAGCACTAACAAGGAGTTCCTTCAGGGTACGAAAAGCTAATTCACACTGCTCTAACCAAACGAATTTCTTCCCTTTCCTCTGAAGAGAAGTAATTGGGTGGCCTATCCGAGAAAATCTCTACACAAAGTGACGATAATATCCAGCCAAACCCATGAAACTTAGAACCTCAAAAATATTGGTCGGCGATGGCCAATCAACAATGGCTTGGATCATAGAAGGATCCAAGGATACACCTTCTCTCGAGACTATATGACCAAGATAGCTCACCTCTGACTGGAAGAAATCACACTTCGCCAAATTTGCAAAAAGTTGAATCTCCCTCAAGCACTGCAATACTTGATGCAAGTGACCCTCATGCTCTTCCATGGATCTATAATAAATCAATATGTCATCCAAGAACACAAGGACAAAGTGGTCAAGGTAGGTGCGATAAACCCCATTCATAAGACTCATGAACATTGAGGGCATGTTCATCAACCCAAATGGCACCATTATGAAGTCATAGTGACCATAACGAGTACGAAACATCGTCCTATGAATGTCTGCATCATGAATGCGTAACTAATGATACCCAAATTTCAGATCTATCTTAGAGAACGCCTTGGCTCCCTTTACCTGATCAAAAAGATCATCTATCTGAGGCAATGGATATCGATTCCAGATGATTACCTTATTCAACTGTCGATAATCAATGCATAACCAAAGAGAACCATCCTTCTTCTTAACAAGGATAAGCGACGCACCCCAAAGAGAAACACTAGGACAAATGAACCCCTTGGCCAACAGCTCCTCAACCTACAAATTCAACTCACTCAACTCTTGAGTAGTCATCCGATATGGTGCTCTCAAAATAGGTTCCACAATAGGGACCAAGTCAATGTAAAAATCTATGTCTCGCTTTAGAGGCATATCGAGAATATCCAAAGGAAACACATCAACATACTCTTGAAGAATAGGGTGACCATCAAGGGTGATTTCTCGACTCTCTTCTTCATCCACATCCTCAAGAGCAACTACAAAAATCTTACACCCTTGATGCATGGACTACCTAAGTTGCATAGCAGAAATCATACGTAAGGATATCAATTGCTGTACTCCAACGATCCCCACTCTCCTGCTATGGTTGTCTAAACACTCTACTATCTTTAGAAGACAGTCTTCATGAGAATTGTGAGATGATAACCAATCCATCCCCAACACAATTCCATAGGACCCCAAAGGAATGACTTGAAGGTCAACTGAAGTGACAAAGGGTCCTAGGTCTAGCTCACAACTAGGAGATGTGTGTGTGAAAATGTGGTCTATAAGTTGCAAGCACAACACTTCAATTAAGTCATTATATGCATGGTTAGTAATCAATAATCAATAAGTAAAAAACCATAACAAAGCAACTACTTTCCTTTTAAAAGATGCCAGTATAAGATTTCTCTCAGATTGTTATAAGCAATACCAATGACTAGACTACACCAAGATGAAGGATTTAATCTATATGATATTTAACTATATGGATGCAAGATGGATGAATAATTCAAGAAAAATAATCAATTCAAGCAATAATGGATGTAAAATGGATGCAAATAATCTAAAAAGCACAATAATCTTCAATGACTCCAGAGCGAAATTAGCATGATAATAATCTCCAAGCGTGTTCTCAAAAATCTCTGGGGTAAATTGGAATGAGAGCTGAAGACTGAATTTATAGAGACTCACAAAGAGAAAAGCTCAATTTAAAATTAATTGAAAATAATTGAGAAATCAGATTAAGTTAACTTTGAGATAGATTCCAATTATACTTTAATTGAAATGCATTCAAATTAGAAGTCCAAGTTGCATTGGAAATAATAATAAATTAATTCCATGCACTTGTGATAAAAATAGATAATTCTTTTATTTATTCAAGAAAAGAGTCTTTCCAATGCAATTGAACTTCTTTTTTTTGAAAAGCTTTGAGTTCCAATTTTAGAGAATAATTCAATAATTCAATTAAATTGCTTTTTTGATTTCAAGTTCTAAATTTAGAAAAAGAAATAATATCTCAAGTTTGATTTCTCTCTCAATTCAATTCTTTTTGTTTAATTTCAATTCAACTCTTGTTTTGTAATTAATTCCTCTTTTGTAATAAATTAATTCTTTTTGCATGATTAAATGGCAATTTTATTAATTAATTAAATATGCAAGGATATTTAATAAATTAAAATGGGATAATTGGTCAAAATGATATTCTTGGAAATGATTCAATTAATTAAATGAATATATAATTAATATTGAGTAATTGATTTGCCATGTGATATTTGATTATTAAAGAATTAATAATGTGCTCAAGGTTGATTTAATTGCCTTTGGTTAGGACCTTGGTGATGTTGTCGAGATTAGGGGCCCATGGTTTAGATCACCATTTTTAGGGTATTACAGGAACAAAGGCATCTACAACCACACACACACCGGTAGCCAACTTTACTAGCCACCTATCTGCCTGCTTAGCAGACATGAGCCCACACCGCTCCATAATGGATGAAGACATAAAAGAATCTAAAGCACCAGAATCAAAAAGTACAAAGATAGGCGTATAAAAATGACCACATTCCTAAATGAATATTTTATGTTCATTTCTCTATTTGATTAAATCCAATTTAATTAAATTATCCACATTCTTCTATTTTATTAAATAAATTACTCAATTTATTTAAATAAAATTCACTGTACCATTTAATGAATAAATCATTTTATTCAATTAAATCCCCCTATCCACTTTTAATTAAATAGTTATCTTAAATTGAATAAATCTAATTTATTTAATTTCCCCAAATTGCAACCAAATTGAATTAAATTACTTTATTTCAATAAAATCCTATTATCCCTCCATCCACTTGCAAAATCCCAAACCCCTTTCTAATCCCTTCTAGAATCTTCTAATCACTTCTAATTAACCTAACCCCTCCTCTAAACTTTGTCACATCCCTAAGCAAAGGGAAGTCACTTCTCAAGACCCTTAAAGTCTTTGATAACCATTAAAGGTTTTCAACCTTCAACCACCAAAATCCTCAAAGTCTTTGAAAACCATTGAAGGCTTCCAACCTTCAACCACTTAATCCCCAAAGTCTCCAATAACCATTAATGGTTAATTCAAACCCTCCCACATGGTTAAAACATTTGTTTTGACTCAACCTCTATCCAACCCAAGGGTCTCATCAGGCCATTAATGCTTTGACCATGATTATCTCTTAATCATTTGCACAAAGGTTTATCCTTGGATTAACTCCTAATCTAGTGGGTAAGCCTAACTTAGACTTGACCCTTAGCCTTTAGATAACCATGAGGTCTTCTCAGGCCTTTAATGCCTCCAACCTCTTCTCTCAACCCAACCCTATGTTGACACTTGTCACCATTTTATTGGTGCCAATTATGCACATGGATCCCCAACTTTCAAACTCAACCCTTGATTAAACCATTCAATCTTGACCATCCATTGCCCTATTTATGCTATAAATAGAGCTCTCATTCCTCCATTCTAAACAATCATCTTTCAAATTTGAAGCATTACACTTATGCTCAAATTCTTTCAAGCTTTCTCATTTCATATATGCTCATCATTTAGCCTCTTTTAGATTAGGAATTAGACTAATATGCATGTTTAGAATAATTTCTTTATCATTTTAGCTCAATCATAGATTAAATATAGTATGCTAGGATAGTATTCATACTAATCTTGTCATCTTATCATTTAGTTTATTGCATTTCTAAAATCATACATAGCTTAACACATCTCATCCTAAAATCTATCAAAGCATCTCTCGTTCTCGCATTTGCCATCCCTAAACCATTTTGCTTAGTGATCTGAGAGAAAAAACCTTGGTTTGAGGGACATTGTGAGATAGAGAACCATGGGACCCTCCTTGAGAAGCTGAGTAACACTACGTTACTCCATAGCTTGCATCAAGAAGTCCTGTGTGTGTGTGTGGACTAGTATTTAACTAAATTTTCACATATTAAGTTTTATCAACGCGTGTCTGGGGGCAGCCTAGCGCGTGTGGTTATTCTTTTAGCACATTGAAACATTTCAGTAGCGCATGTAGACTCTATTCTAGCGCGTGATCCAAAATAGAAAAACAGAGAGCAAAAACCGAGAAAATTTTGAAAATTTCAAAAACATTTTTAAAAGCCTTTTTTATCAAAAAACCATCTTTCATCAAACCAGAGTGACAAAAACAAACCACTAAAACTATTTCTTAAGCTCAATTTGTGTCAAAACGAAAGTTGTCAGAATCCTAAACGAATCGTACAATAGAGGATGTCTCTCCTATCATAATCCAGAAAAATTTCATCATCAGTATCAACAGAATCCTTTACCATCCTACGGATTTTATCTCAAAAACACTTGTTTAAAATTCTCAAATTGTCAAATCCAGTTTCCAGATCGGGAAGCTTTTATCCATATCATTTGACACGCTTTGTCGTGAAGGGACATCTAAACCTTCACTCTGATAAAGTAAGATTTGAAATTTTCAAAAACAAGAATCAACTGAATCCAAACAAATCAAAGGAAATCATTGATCACTCATGCATGACTAATCCCCTTATTCTGAGAAGAAAGAACCTCTATCGTAACATCACGTTGAAGAAACAACAACCTAATTTTTCCAAATTCATCAAGAGAAATAAGTTTTTATACATCAATCGTCAACTATTCAAATCTCATCAAGTATTCCTTCATCACGTCAAACGTTATATCCAAAACCAACCCAACGCATTTGACAAAGAAACTCAGTCAAAGGAAATGAGTCCTAACATAAATCAAGATCACAATATCATGGCTCTCCAATCTAATCCCATTTTTTATCCAGATCCCACCTGTCAAGAATCTTATGATGATCCCCTAAAATTTTGGTATTCCATCCATGATGACCCTCTTTCATCTCAAGAGCAGAGTCCCATTCAACATCCATCTCCTAAGAAAAATCATGATATTCCTTCCATATCCTCCACTATTCTAATTCAAAATCAAGAGAAAAGCACAAACTCAAATGATCCTACTCCAAGTCAAGATCAAGATCAAGGAATCTCTTCATCATCCAAATCTATCTTAGATTCTTTCATTCCAAAGTCAATTTCTTCATCCTCAAAATCTATCTTAGGTCCTTTCATTCCAAAGTCAATCTCTTCTTCTTCTAAATCGATCTTAGGTCCTTTCATTCCATAATCAAACTCTCCATCCCTTCCATCCATCTTGGGTCCTTACCTCCCTCCATCCACCAATCCATCACCTCAAATGATCCATAAGAAAGATCAACGAGGAACACATCTTTGAAATTCTTTCAACCCTCTATCTAAACATCTTTCCAAAACTTCTTCTATCATTTCCTCTATCTATTTTGGGTCCTTCTGTCCCAAAATTAAATTTTCCTCCATCTCTTCATCACTTCTCAAGTACCAACACTCATCCTGAATACATTTCCCTCTATCCTTGCACAAATCTTCAAACATTCTATCTATTATCCAACACCTCTTTTCTATCCTTCCATCCCTATCATTCAATCCTTTGCATAAATCCTTCATCTATGAAATAGGAATTTGTGTCATTTTGTCACATACTTGCCCATGCTTGAATCTCAGTGTTCAGTCCTTTTCCTAGATATCTATTCATGAAATACTTCAGAATCTGAGGTTGTTCCTCTTTAACATTTTCTTTTGGTTGGGATACACACTCAATCCAAAAAAGAACCACTTATCGTATCTTGGTACCGACATCTTTTGATTACTATATCTCATACACTTAATCGATTGCTCTAAAAATCATTGTGATCTCTTAAATTGAAGACATGGCTAGTGAAAAATCTAAAATCTTGCTTCAGCGCCACTATAATTATCAGACCCATGTAAGTTTCATCACTTACAAGCCAATGCAAGAAAAATAAAGAAAAAAAGAGAGAAATATCAAAAGCATGAGCAAGAAAATGAATATCAAGAAAAGCAAAATGCAATGAAATGCAATATCAAAATGATTGGCTATGGGAACATGCAAGTAACTCCATCGGGGCTATGGACGCCTGGCTGGCAATGGAGCAATATTTGTGAAATTACAGCGATAACCTTGTCGGGGCTATGGACACTCGCTAGCAACAAGGCTCTATCCAGGATGCTTTTGAAGTCAAGGTAACTCATGTAGCTAGCCATGTTGGATTCTGAAGATTAAAATGATCATATGAGCCAGAATGAACCCACTTGCACACACATGGGTAATCAAAGACTAAGTACCTTGATCCAGTTTGGGATTCTTCTTCCCTTTTGAGTCTGCTTCCTAGTTGCTAGAAATGTTCAGTTGAATTTTTCAGAGGTTCTAAGTGTGGGTTGGGTCTCTATCTTTGAAAAGTTTGAGAACACTTATTCAGATGGTGCTAAATACTATGACAATCTTACATATCACCTTTTTGCAAATGGAAACCTCTATGCTTGGGGGCAAAGTTCATCTACTCTATTCTTCCTACCATATCTCCCAAATCCTCTAATCCATATCCCTTATCCTATATATTCATTTCTTCTATCCTCCAATTCTTTCTACAATCTTGCTTCACTCTAATCCATAGCTATCTATCCTATCTATTCATTGCTTCCATCATCCAGTGCTATCTATATCCTATCTCTATCCATATCCCCTTTTTCATCCTTGATCTTGATCAAAACTATGGACAACAAATCTATTTCCACCTCAATGGTTCAGTCATTCATTCATCCATTCCTCGTCTTGATATACATTGGGGCAACCAAATACATCTTTCTTCTAATCCAAAAAATCAAAATATCCAAAAAATAAAAAAAATCAAAAAATCCAAAAACTCAAAAAAATCAAAATATCCAAAAACTCAAAAAAATCAAAATATCCAAAAACTAAAAATCAACAAAATCAAAAAAATCAAAGCATGAACACATGGACCATCCATCAAATCAGATCAACAATAGGCAAACTCTCAAGGCCTGCAATCAAACTTATCACATGTCTTGTTAATCAATTCATTACTTGAAATCAACATCAACATCAACATGTCTTATACAATGGACAGGTACACTCGAAACCAGACAGATCAGTCTTATACGGGGTACTCACTCTTTGAAACCAGACATTCTTATCAATCATCAACCAAATCATAACAATGACATCAATCAGTATGACTGCTGGATTTTATTATAGTAAGCCTTATCTTTATCAATTGATGGAATTACATGTTTCACAAATCATATTGTACATATCATATCCACCCATCTGAGGCATCACCAAAAATTCACAAATGCTTATCAATCTTGGACATACTTAGTGTAGTCACTGTCCTTGGTTTATCTGAAACAATTATCCAAATAATATCCCACCATGGCTTGGTGATCAGTGTACATATCCATATCAAATTAGTATCAACAATAAGGGGCAAAATCCTGACCTCACTTGGGGCATTTCACCTTCAAGATTTTCAACATCAGACCAAAAACATAGCAAGACAACAAGGATCAAAACAACCAACAAATGCCAAATGACAATGCGAGAAGGCTAAACATCACAGACTTGAACTAATTTCAACTAAACACAGATCTATTTGCAAGATGTTTTAATTGACAAGAATACATTTCCAATAGCATGCATGATTACTTATGGTTGTTAATTTTTGCTTATCATATCTCCTAAGTGACTCAAGGATGTCTTACGACTAGAGAAGCAAGGAAGGAGTGTGATGTTTTATTTGTCTTCCATCTGTGAGTGAAGTCTTTTACCATGCAAATTTGTCCTATGAAGAAATTAGGTGGCCTATTGCTGAAGACATTTCGAATTTGTATGGGACAAAGGTTAACTCTTGTCTGTTTACGCAATACGCACTCTGGTTGTCCTGGTTCAATTATACCTTGACGCTTGTGCTATCTTGCAAAATCAAAAATCATGTAAATTTTTCTCAGGTCATTATGGTTCAATTATACCATTATGCTTGTATAAATTTTCAACATATCCTAAACAAATCAATGCTCAATGATGATACCTACAAAGAAAGCAAACAAATATGGCTATATCGGATGGCAAATGCAGAATGAGGATGCTACCAAAAACATAGTTACATATCATTTTATAATTAGTTGCATATCATTTTACAAATAGTTACATATCATTTTACAATTAGTTGCATATCATTTTACAATTAGTTGCATATCATATCATACATCTCATTTTCAAAATATCATTCATCATTCATCATTGCATCCCTCGCATGCATATCTATCACATCATCATGAAATCTTTCTTCACTTTCATATCTCTATCATTCTTCTAAACTATCTTCTATCATTCTTCTAAACTATCCTCTATCATTCTTCTAAACTATCTTCTATCATTCTTCTAAACTATCTTTCATCATTCTTCCAAACTATCTTCTATCATTCTTCCAAACTATCTTCTATCATGTCTTATACAGGATGTATCTTTCTTGCAACCAGATGTTTTGATCAGCTCTTATACAGGATATATCGTTCCTGAAACCAGATGTTTTGATCAGCTCTTATACAGGATATATTGTTCCTGAAACCAGGCATTTTGATCGGTCATATACAGGATATATCATTCCTGAAACCAGACACTCGATCATCCATGTCTTATATAGGTAGTATCATTCTTGAAACTAGATGCTCAATCATCCATGTCTTATACAGGTGATATCATTCTTGAAACCAGATGCTTGATCATCCATGTCTTATACAGGAGGTGTCATACCTGAAATCAATCTTAATCTCATTCCAATCAATCTAATCAATCTTATCAAACCCATGTATGCCATCACTATCTACTCTTCTATCTTTCAAACAACATTCTTCTTCTTTCGAGAGATCATTCATGCTTTGTGTGCATGAACGATCTCCCGAGGGGACATTATCATATCAAATCTCAACATCAAATCCAATATCAGTTTCCACATCAAAACAAAGATATCAAAATAAAACTCACATCAACAAACATGAAACAATTTGCTCATCTACATCAAAGTTCAAAATCCTATCATTTCATATCAACTTGTAAAACAACTCAAGTTCTCAAAAACCATATCAAAACTTGTAAAACAACTCAAGTCTCCACAATCACATAAACTTGTAAAACAACTCAAGTTTCCCACCCATATCAGCTTGTAATACAACTCAAGTTTCCAACCCATATCGGCTTGTAACACAACTCAGACTTTCACACACATTGAACTTGAAAACAGACCACGCAAATAAATCATATTCTGATCAATACAATAGATTGATATCTATACATAACTTGGAAATTCGCAAATCAAAACAAGTTATACCAACACTCATATTGGATAAATCCATCACATCACGACAGGCAAAGCACAACAAATTTTCAAATCTGGGGCATCACACATCAAATATCAAATCTGGCATCACATCGAATCTGGGGCACGACTGGTAAATCAAAAGAGTGACACAAAAATTGCATTAGATCATAAATCATGATAAAAAAATAGGAATACCACACAACACACTTGTGGTCTCAATCACCGTACTCAGATGCTCAGCTTGGCGGTCATCCATCACTGCAAATCTTCTATGGGATCTACCTGCATCCCCCACTATCGGCTCTGATGCGGCTCGCCTCTGGCTACCCATCTGGTGAGGATGATGAGTGCACTGAGCGACTTTGTGGCCAAACTAACCACAGGAGAAGAAAGCTCCTCTAACATGTCCCCTACTACCAGAAGGCCCACTGGACTGTTGAAAGCTCTCCCCACTAGGGACCTGAGATGCACCCTGAGAGGATTGCCCTAGTAAAGTCTACCTACTCTTTGGCCAATTCCTGCTCTTCTGAAACTGAGAGTTGCCACCCTACTGGCCTTGAGACTGCTTCGGTCTTGGTGACTATTGCTACTACTACTAACCACCCTTAGTGGGTGCCTGAGGACCCCTAAAAGGTGTAACAGTCTAGGACTGATTCCCTCTCCCTCTAGACCCACTGAAAGGATTACTCACAATCTGAACTCCAGATTGGCCACCAAGAGCACGACTAAGGTTCTACTCCACTAGCCTGGCATTCACCATGACTACCTCCACTGAAGCAGGCTCAAAAACTCTCACTCCTCCACTGATGTGGTCATTAAGACCCCTCAAGAAGTGTTGAACAAGCATAGCCTCATCATTGTTGATTCTGACATACTGTTTGAGCTCATAGAACATGTGCTCAAACTAATCTACTGACAACCCAAACTAGCGTAGAGAATAGAACTCATTTGCATGCGACTGGGGTGAGAGAAATCGTGCCCTGAATCTCTCAAGAAAGATCTCCCATGACACGGTGTTAATTCTCACACCAATCCTCTCCTCCTCTAACCTCCAGCAGATAGAAGTAAAACTCTTGAGATGCATGATAGTGCATCTCACCTTGGTGTTGCTACCATATGGATACATGGTGAAACATTGATCTAAACTGAAAATCCAAGTCTCTACCTCGAGACCGGTACCTTTACTGTCAAAGAAGGAGGGTTGGACCTCATCAAGTCCCTCATGTGCCCCATGTTAGCGGGATCTAGGTCCACTAGGTACTCTCTCCCTCTAGGAGATCTCTCTCTCTCTCTCTAGAACCTATTGAAGTGACTTTACTACCTGGGCATGGATGGGCTGATCCACCTCAGGTCTGGGGCCTAGTCTAGCTAGCACCTCCTGAAACATCTCCTGTAGCTCCTCCTCCTCTGCCTCTGGTGCGACCACCAACATGACCACCTCCCTTGGCTTTCCTAGCCACGACCTAACACTGCACAAGAGATAAAAGTTCAGATCAAAGGCAAGGAAAGGAACAAGGAAGTCACACCACAAGACCTACACAAAAGGTCAAGGTGAATGGGCTCACTACAAACCCAAAGTACCCAGTGTTGAAACATGGGCTTTGATACCAAATGTAATGCCCTACCAAGAACCCTGAAGGAAAACCCACAATAAGGGTGAACCATTTTTTAAAAAAGTTATAAACATAATAAGTGCATAACACATGACATGCACGATAACACAAGTGGAAGACTTACACCAAAATTCCTTAAGGATTACCAACGAAGAATTAAAACCAAAAGATAAATTCCAAAATTAAGGTTAATCCAATAATTCATCATTAACTCAATGATCAAAAGAAGCCATAGACAATATAAGATTACACCATTGAAAGATTGAAAGGATACAATATAATTTCTCTTCAATAAGCATGTACACATAACATAAAGGAAACTTGATAAATAACATCCCAATCTTAGGATTACATTGTTCTTCCAATACATGGCTTCTCAATATACATATAAAGATACAACTTAACAGATTATAAGGTTACAAAATATCATGATACAATAACCACAAGGGTCTCCAAATAACAATAATCTCCAAAACATGAGATAAGCATGAGCCACGAACCACATAAAACACCTGTGAAGCCAATCCTCGCATGAGAGTATGAACAAGAACATCCAATGGGAAGTGGCACTACCACCCGACCATGTTAATTCCCCAAAATGGAATCACCCCACTGTACTAAGAGATAGTTGAGGACCCTCAAGGAAGCAAAAGCATGACATGGTCGATAGAACAATACAACACCATGACATAACAAAGAGACTCCACAAGAATCTAGGTGACTCAACATCACAAATATATAAGTGACTCGATATCACAAAACACAAGTGAACCGACATCACACACACAAGTGAACCTAAAGAGAGAGTGTCATCGCATAGCTTAAGATGGATACCATGTGTTAGTGAACGGATTTAGCCTTTTCTTTAAAATAATTAATCTCATACTCTATCGCTTTCTTTAAAAGACAAAAGTTCACTATACAGTTGGGTAAGTGCAACATATGCTACTTCCCTCTAAATTTTCTTATAGGTACAACTCCCTCTATTAGTTATTCAGGGAATAATCTAATTAATTTCTAGCTAGTATGCTTTTAACCTGAAAGCACGTAAGGCTGCCTACTTCATTCTTGGATGAGAGGCTAATGATTTACACATATTTCAGGGAAAATAAGATTTCTAAATGCTTCAACACGAGAAATAGAGGTGATTGAAACAAAGTTAAGAACGCCAGTTTTACAATTCATAAAAATAGATAAGAGAGACAAAATCTCTTTTCAAACACATATCTTTTAAAAACTCACAGGAAGGAATCTCAGAAAAATAATAATATTCTGTACTGGAAAGGCGATTGCTATCATTTGATTAGATCAACATATGCAAAGATATATCACTACGCAGATTCAAAACTCAAAGGTTCTCTTTCTCCCAAAATAATATAATCCTTTATATATATATATATATATATATATATATATATCTTATGTAACAAAGACACAATCAATACATGTATAAAACCCTTTTCAATTCTAGATCTTTAAAGTCTGATGACTTCCTTCAACAAAATAGAACTTCTCAAACCAAAAAGAAACTAACAAAATTCTAACCAAAATCTAACCATTCTTCCATCTATCATAGTCTAATTTATAGTTTTTAGAATAGAGGAGGTCTCCCTGAAAACTCGACCTCCTCTAAATTAGTTATGAAAACCAACAGAGTATAATTGGGACAGATGTCCCAAAGTCATTTGCATAAACATGAAAAATACAAAAAAAATAGGGCCTTGATCAACGCGTTATGCTGCTTTCCCATCATCATCTTCTTCTCCGCTTTCCTGGGTGTCATGGGAAGTTGCAAGTTCCTGGATTATTGATTGGTTCAGAATCTTCATAGCACTGAGTTTTTCCTTTGCCACTTCTTTGTTCCATCTATGCTTCACCATCTTTTTGGCATGCTTTGGTAACTGATCATTACTGATAAATGCCATGGACTCGATCTGGGAGACTCGTGTTATATCCTCAGGGGTGAAATTGCCCTTGGCTTTAATTTTCTCCATGTATATCCTGAAAATCTTTATCGCATCCTATGAGTTCAGCCCACAAATCCCCAACTGCCAATCGTGGTCAGGATTAACCACTTTGTTGTCATTAACTAGACTGCATTGGAGGTCTTAGAGTTCATACACAGAAGTCTTGGCCTCAGAGATCACAGATTTGAAGGTGAGCACCCACCACATTATGGTCTTCTTCAACACGAAGAGTTGACATTCATCTATTACAAGCTTGATTGAATGTTCGGTCAAAAATTTGGTAACTCCATATCTTTCTATTTTAGTGAACATAGACAAGACATTTTCCCATTTGTGTTCCTCTTTCTCCCATGGAGAAATCTGGTTTTGAATTTCTGCTATGAGGCTCTGCATCCGATCACATAATTTTTGGGAGTTCGTGATATACTTTTCTCCATCTTTAATTACTCCTTCAATCCATCTTTCTACTGCCTCTGCAATGCTTTTAGCTCATTGAACCTGACTCATTATCTTTTTATTCTTTGATGAACTAGGATCACAGCTCTCTATAGCATGGGATATAGGAATTTCTCTCAAGAAACTTATGTTGTCAATGAATTGAGCAACAATGCTTATATGCTGCTTTAGCTCTCTCTTTTCCCACCCGTCTTTCTCCGACCTGGTGAGCATTTTCTTTGCGAATACCTGGAAGAAATGGTTATCTAAATCCCTACTCATGTTTCCCAGCTCCACCTTAGTGATCTCAAAATATTTTGCACTGACTTCCTTGTCCTCATCCTTGGGCTTGTATGAGGCAATCTCAGCAACACACTTTCCGGTCCCTTCATAACTATCTAGTCGAGTAGTTGTTTTGAACCTTTTTGGCTTGGGGCCCTTCTCTGTGTACTTAACTATCATATCTTGAATTGGAATAGTCATGGGAATGGAACTTCATTTTTTGTTCATCAAAGTGGTCAGCCACTTAGGGGTTGCACTGGAACTGGTTGTTCCTTCGATCACTTTGGAGGGTGGTGTCATAGCTATGGTAACCGTATTGGAATCCATGGCATTAGCGATGTCACTCTCTAGATCTTCAACTTCAAATATCTGAGCGTCAAGAATCTTATCCTTCACCTCTATATCCTTAGCTTGATCCATCCTTCTCTGAGCAGCACTTCATGACCTGGTATGTCGAGGAGTAGAGAAATCCAAAGCTGGATTAGACTTGTGCCTAACATGAGGCGGCTTTTAATCCTTACCTGCATGAACAAGCATAGAGGTATTATTAGAAAAACACTCTGGTGAACATAGTGTAACCTCACTATTTCTCACAGAATTAAACTTGGCACCTAATTTCATTATTTTCTTCCTTTCAACCCATTTTGCCGTTCTCTCCAAAACCCTTTTTGTTTTCAGCTGTATATCATCTTCTTCTTCCCCATCCTAGTTGATACAGGACACTTCGGTCTCAGCTTGGGCTAAGTATCCAAGTTCAAACAATTCTAGACGATCTTCCTCAAGCCCATCTATGTCAAGCTTTACCTGCAGTGATATGACTTGCTCCAACACCATTCTCATGTTTGCCCTTTTGAAAACCTTGAGTTCATCACTACAATCCTTTCAGAAGTCTTCTAATTGTGGAATTGGTAGATACAACATTAGACCAAGACTTTGGGAGAAACCCTTATTATCAAAACCTTTCCTTTCATGGTACAGGGGAAAATTGAAGTTTTTCAGGTTCACTCCAATGCTCAAAGCATCCGACATTGAACTATAGGATAGCATACCTAACTAAATAGGAAAATGATCCTCCCATTTGTCCCTGGGTTGGGACTTTTTAATCACAGTAGCTAGCTGCCTACATATCTCTACTAAAACAAAACAATTTGAACAAAAATGAGGAAGCTTGAATGACTCTTCTTCAAATCTACCTATCCTTATATAGCAGAAGTGAGGGAATTGGATAAAGAAGCTACCAAACCTCTTCACCAATGCCTATGCATCCTCAGACATTCTCTTGGTTTTCATATCTTCCAATTCATAAAACAAATCTCCCAGAAAGTCATTGTGTACCCTCCTAAAGTCTTGCAAGGCATTATTCTTTTGCAACATAGGGTAAAAATCATATACATAGACCTCCTCCTTAGTGGGCTGTCTACATATTCCAACTATCTCCTTAACACATGCCAAAAAATATATAAGATACGAAGACATGAAGAAATTATGCTTAAACTATTTGGCCATACTTAGCTACTCCCTCATTGAATCATCAATCAGCTCTACCCAATCAAGGTATTTCTTTCCTTTTAATACTAGCTGCACATAGCAATAAATCCAGTTGTTGAAACTATAGGCTTCCGCAGAGCCTCTAACTCAGTGCAAGAGTAAGATGACACCATGAATGTGAGGCGGCATATGGTTCTTATTGGGATTCTTGGGCAATCTGGAACCACCCCTTTGGGGAACCTTTAACTAATATTTTGCTATGTTATTTCGTTGCCCAGTTCTATCTGTGTTGAACTCAGTGATTGACTAGGTGGGAGAAAAGTTTGAGAGCTGGTAATCAAGTAGCTTGAAAATAGAGGAAATTAACTCGTGGTTAATGGCAAGGAGGGTTTCACCATTGTCTCTCCTAAAGGTTTCAGAGATTGGATCATACATAGCAATACATTCCCTAACCAATTCTGGGCAATGGATAGCTAGGGGAAAGGCTGCCAACTCTATGAGACCACTACTCAAAACTTCCACACCAAAGGAACCATCAATTCCCTTGAACACCTTTCCTTTAAAACTTCAAGATTTTCCCCTTTAAGGTCGGTATCACTAACTATGGGCTCTATACATGCAAGACTAAAAACATTCCCGAAAATGTGCAATGTGGACTTCATAATTCATAAATGACAAGCCTTATTTTCTTTTAGCAAACCTTACTACAAGAGAAGAAATGCAGGTAAAAATCACCGGAGAGGACAAGAAATGAACTCACCTTCACAGTAGAGAGCAATCAGATGACTACCAACAAACAAACCTTCTCTCCAAGAAAAATAACTCCGTAGCGACGAGGAACAAATTTTCAGAGAATTAATCCTTTGATACCTTATAGAAAAAGCAATGATACAGACTTATTAAGTGCAATAATTCCAATCGTCACATTAAGTGTGTTGAGCCTATGGATTGGACATCGCACGCATGCATTGAATGCATGGTGGCATTTTTGAAGTAACCGCCAGTTCTCAAAATGATTACTTGCTTCAAAACTCCAACCATTGACGTCACCCAAGATATGGTTCACCCTTCGTCATACTTGGAAATAAATGCACCATCAAATCTTTCAACTCATGGGACCCACCAAATTTGAACATGCATGAACATTTTGAATAGACTTCATTGGGGTTCAAGTAGTTCAAGTTGTACACCGCGCCCAGGAAAAATCTCTTCTGAAAGGATTAACTATGTCAAGTGCTGCCAACCATTTGAACTGTGTTGAACATGTTGAACACATCTGAACCATTTGAACTAGGTTCAAAGAGTTCAACGCCTGGAGAGAGATGATATAACACAGCACCAAACAAGACCAATAAAAAACCGCTCCAAAACACTTTAAGAGAATATTAGTATGAAAACACCCTAGACACCTAAAAAACCTATGGAACCTAAATGAACCTTATGAACCCAGCTCAAAATGTTTCAATTAGTTCAAGGAGTTCAACTGATCTTTAAAACTAGGCCTTTTATTTAAAAACAACCTACAAACGGACTAAGGGCTTAAACCGACCGAGGCATTTCAAGAAAGACAAGGACTCCGAATAAAAATTTATAAGGTGATTTACTTCTGTCATGAAGGATAAATGATGGAATAACATTGGCTCTGACTAGGGATTGTATTTTGTGAAGGAAAATGCAAAGAACTCTAAATATCTGGCTTCGCATGACCAAAAAAAGATAGGAGGAACAAAGGAAGACTCACACCTAAATAGATACGAAACAAAACACCTAAGCTACTATATACAGGAAATCTCAACCACAGGTTTCATAGTTTGTAGAGCTTGAGATCTTACCCATTGTAGGTGTAGGGCATAACCGTTCCATCTGAGTAGTTGAGTCTAAAAGCATTTTGTCCCACCACTTTGCAGATCTTGAATGGGCCTTTCCACAATGAGTCAAATTTACCATCGGCACCCTTTGGTTCTTTCCTTTTATCCCATAGCAGTACTTCATCTCCTTTAAGAAAACCTCTTGGTTGAGCTCTCATGTCAAAGATCCTCTTCACTCTGTTCTAATGCTCCGTAATCCTATCCACTAACATCTCTCTTTCTTCTTCCAACTTCATTAGATACATAACTCTCTTCTCTAGAGCATTCTGAAAAAAAGAATCTTCAATTACTGTTTGAAGCTTGGCTGCCGACAATTCTAGGGGTAAAGAAAGTTTTGTGCCAATCCCATACACAAGCTCAAAAGGTGCCATTCCGATGGCTCTTTTAGGCATAATCATGTCTGCCCATAAAGCTTCATATACCTTCTTGTGCCAATTTTGAGCATTTTTATCAACTAGCTTCTTCATAATTGGTATCAGGTTCTTGTTGCTTGATTCTGCCAGTCCATTACCCTGTGGAAAGTAATCGGAGGAATGTGAGAGAGTAATTTGATGTTCATAGCGAAACATAGTTAGTTCTTTGGAGGAGAAATATGATGTGTTATCTGCAACGATCTTTTGAGGAACCCCAAAATGGACGAGGATGCAATCTTTGAGAAAGTTACACATGACCTCTAAGTTCACCTTTTTAGTGGGAATGGCCTCCACCCACTTGGTAAAATAATTGATTGCTCTCAAAATGTACATATGACCAGCATTGGAATGAGGGTTTATCGGCCCAATGAAATCAATACCCCACTGCTTGAAAGGTTCATCTATTACCACAGGCCTTAAAGGCAGAGCCGCCAAATGTGGTTTCTCGGAAAAGAGTTGGCATTTTTCACATTCCTTAACATAAATATACGCATCTCGAAACATGCCAGGCCAATAAAAGAAATTCCTTAAAATATTGAAAGTAGTTACAGAGGATGAGAAATGCCCGCCATAGGCTTCACCATGATAAACTTCCAGAAGTTTTTTCTTGTTGAGGCTTATCTACGCACCTTAAGTAAGTACCATCCAAACCTTTTTTGTACAGGACATCCTGCCAAATAACATACTTAGCAGCCTTTAACTTAAGATTCCTTTTCTCTTTTGCTGACAAATGACTAGGGTAGCTGTCGTAAGTCAAATAGTAGGCCACATCAGAAAACCATGCATCTTGCAATCCAACAAATAGGGTCAATGGTAACTCTTTTTCTGTTTCCATCTCATTTCCTAATATAAATTTGCATAAGCCTTGTCCTTTCAATGTCTTTGTAGGGCGAATGTCTAGACCATATTCCTGGATTTTTTTTACCCATGTTGCTCTTTTATTGAGTCTGACCTCTTGCTGATTTAAAATGATTTTCACCGTAGAATCTAGAACAAAAACCACAGAATGAGAGTACATAATGTAATACCGAAATTGCTTTACAACTTTGACCACAACAAAGGCTTGTTTCTCTGAAAGAGAATACTTAAGCTCATGCTTCTTGAGTGGGATGCTCATCAACACTATAGGTGCTTCTATCCCAGATTCATCCATTTGCAACAATATTCCAGACATTGTATGTTCTGAGGCATAGTAGTATAAAATGAAATCCTTTTTGAAGTCCGGGTTGATGAGAGTTGGCACATTTGCAACTGAACTCTTGATTTTTTCAAAAGCTTCTCTGGCTTCTTCAATCCATTTGAAAGGATACCTTTTGCTCAATAGGCTGATGATATGTTTGGTAGTTTTTGCAAATTCTGGTACAAACCATCTTAAGAAATTCACCTGGCCAAAGAAAGACCTTACTCTAGTCCAATTTGAAGGTAAGCTGAGACATTGAATTACATTGACTCTCTCTGGATCAATCTTGACACCTTCTTTTGAAATGATATGCCCCAACAATTTACCCTCAGTTATACAAAAAACTGACTTCTTTGGGTTCAAGGAGATTCCATGCTCTTGACAGCGTTGCAGAACTGCCTTCAGATCATTGAGATGATTCTTTCTCTCTTTAGAAAACATTGTTAAGTCATCTAGGTAAACAACAATAATTCTGTCATGAAAATCCTTAAAAGAAGAATCCATAGCCCTTTGAAAGGTTTCTCCGACATTTTTCAAACCAAATGGCATACAATTATATGCGAATGTTCCCCATGGAGTGATGAATGTTGTCTTGTGTTGTTCATTCTTGGCAACACTAATATGATTGTAACTAGAAAAACTGTCTAACATCGACATCATCTCTGACCCAGATACCATCTAAAGAATATGATCCTTATTAGGTAAGGAATAGTTATCCTTAAGACTTGCCTGATTCAGGTTGCGAAAATCTACACAAATCCAAATTTCCCCATTCTTCTTCCTCAGGGGCACAATGTTGGCTACCCAGGTAGAGTGATGGATTGGATATATGATTCTGGCTTTAAGCATTTTATCTACTTCCTTAAAAATTGCATCTGCCATCATGGGATTAAAATTTCTCAATTTCTATCTGAAAGGAGAAACACCAGGCTTCAACGGAATTTGATGTTGAAAATGCCCATCCCTAAACTCCTTCATATCATCATAGGACCAAGTGAAAACATCAATGTATTCCTTCAATAGCCCACTAAGAATTCATTTTTCTTCAGAAGAGTAACATTTGCCAATTGTTACCACCTTAGGATTAGATTCATCACCCAGATTAATCTTTCCACAACTTCCCTTCCCATCATCCTTAGGAGCTTTCTTGCCTATGAATACATCATTTTGGGTGAAGAACCTCTCCAAAATCACTAGCCCTTTTGGAATTTTGCTCCCTTTAAGCTGAATGAAATTATTTTCAGAATCAACACCCGAATCTAGACTAAATTCCTTGCAATTATTTTCAGAACCTTCAAAATATGATTGGGAGAATGAATGAGTGGACTTCAAAAAGTCTTTGATCTGAGCATCTGTATCGAATACTTTCCAATAGTTTACATTATCAGGGACACTAGACCTATAAATCATTTCATTCCTATATGAATCATCCTTAAAATCTGGGTGTGGTAACAAAAGAGAAGCTGAAACGGCCAATGAATCCACCCTTGTGTTTTGATCCCTTGGTATAGCTTCATTCAAGAAGGCATCAAAAAATTATATCTCATCCCAAACCATGTTTCTATAATGTTTCAATCTATCATTCTTAATTGAATAGACATTTCTTACATGTTTGACAATCAACTCCGCATCCCCCTTAACTTTGAACAATTTAATACCTTTACACTTGGCTTCATTTAATCCTAACAATAATGCCTCGTACTCCACAGTATTATTAGTATTCTTAAAATCTAACTTGAAAGAGAAAGGAAAAATATTACCATTAGGGGAGAGAAAAACCACCCCTGCTCCAGAGCCAGAGTTGGCATAACTTCCATCAAATTCCATATGCCACAATCCACTATCTTCATGAACTGCTTCTTTAAATTCTTTTTCATCAGGTTGAAGGATGAGATAGTTTCCAAATTCACATTCTTGAAACAAAATCTAGGCTTTAGGATTATCAGAGGGAAAGACTGTGTATTTATTTTTTAGTTTAGGTTCAAGTTTGATTTTCTATTTTCCAAGTGGAATGATAGCTTCCCAGTCCATCTTAATTTCACCTCCAAGTTCCTTACAAAAGGTTCTACTCAAGAGCATCCCATAACTTGCAAGAATGTCAGCAACCAGAATAGTCAACTTTACCCTTTTATCAGGACATGCTGTTAGCACTGCATGAACATCCTTTACATGTCCAATAAGAGGGACCTGCTTCCCATCCATTGAATAACATCTCCCAAATGTCTTAGTGAGAGTTAAACCTAAAGACCTAGCAACAGATGAAGGCATTATGTTATCTGATGCTCCTAAATCTATTATACAATTGCTAAGCTTTTGACCATTCAGGAGAAGGGATATGTAGAAAGGTTCAGGTTTCAAAACCTCAATGTCAAGCCTATCTTCAGCATTATGAAAAGCACAGGGATTAACCAAGTCAGTGGAAGGGCATGAGATAGATGCAGGTTTTTCAGCAGTAAACAAATCACTATGCCTCACACATTCATGCACTGAGGACTTTGAAGAAGAATCTCCTTTTACATACTTGACCAGTTTGTCTAGTTCCTTTGGGTTCATTTTCAAATATTCTATAGTGGAAAGTTGAATAGTTGAAGCTTTACAAAACTCAATTATGTCAAAGGAAGAGGAAGAAGAAGAATGATTTTTACTTTCAAGATTTCTTTGCAAAATCTTAACTTTGGGAGTCTTTGCATGAGAGGGAAAACCAATACTTGTGGGGTCTTTACCCTTGAAATTAGCTCCAGAAGAGCTCACAAAAGGAGCGGGCTGGGAGGTTCATTGATTCTTTGCAAGGATTGCACATGTAGGATCTTCAAGAGTTGCCAAAATATTACCACCTCTTTCTGAATCTAACTCATATTCAAGGTAGAATGATCTAGAGTCACCAGGTACCTCTTGAATTTTCTCTGCTTCAATGAACTCACCTAGTTCATCCTTTGTGTTTTTCATTTGAAAATGTCTTATCATATCAGGACAAGAACCTCCATCATGATCTGTAGTGAGGTGAAAAGAGCAGGGGGAGCCTCTATTTGCAATCTTTGTGGGGCAGCAGGCAATTGCAAAGACTGTCCATAATTATACTTGTTTGGGGTTTTTCTGCTTATATCTTGATAAGGTTGTGGGTAGGAGACTCCAGGTTTCGGTATCTTCCTCTTCAAAGCAATCATATCATTGACTAGCCTTTGAACAACTAGATCAGTTGAAGAGGTGGAAGCTTGGGGTTGACCTTGATGAATTTGCACATCCTTTCTCCATTTCCCAGCTGTTATTAGGTCATCTTTGAGTTCTATAGCTTCATTTTGTGCAGTCTCAAGATTAGCTGGCCTATTCCTTCTGAGGTGGAAACCAACATCAGGAGGCATGGAGTTTATAAAGAAACATTGTTGATTGTCAGCAGTTGGTCTTTTAGCCTAGGGAATTTTATGGATAATCTTATTATACCTGGCTACATAATCCCTCATTGGCTCATTAATTTATTTTTTCATTTGTGTGAGTTGAGCCAGTAGTGAGTGCTCATCATCATCACTCTTGAACCTTTTCTCAAAAGTGGTTTTCATTGTTTGCCAATCAGTTATAGATCTCGTTCGTAGATGACTAAACCAATCTGCTGCCCCCTTAGTAAGAGTTTGAGCAAAAATACTAACAGCCACATCCTCATATTGTACTGCCAGTATCCCAGTAGCTACATTAAAAGAATTCAAGTGTTCCTCGACTGAGACTTTTCCATCTCCATTAAAATTAGGTAGAACATCCCTTTCTCCTTTGGAAGTGGATTATGAGCTCTGAGGGCAAGAGGTTCGACTACGGCACCCCATGGTTGGGCCATAATGAAAATAGGGTAAATAGTTACAAGGGGAGGGGCTTGAACTCTAGTAAGCATTAGTGCTTGCCAATGGCTTGAAGAGGAAGGTATAGGAGTGGTTCTGGTAGGAGAGAAAGGTCTACTTTTAGCATTTCTTTTGGGAGTGAAATTTGTGGAAAATGATAATCCTTGCAATTCTTCAAAATAATTATCAATTACTCCCTCTCTCCTTTGTGATCTGGTATAAGGACGAGAATCTAGTGTTGTCACCCCTAGGGTTCCTAAGATCTTTAAACAATATTCAACCTCAGCGATGTTCCTGAGTTATGGAAATTTGTCTCAGACAAAGCAATACTGTGGATATTGTTGATTATGAGTTCAATTCAATCATTCCCATGGCACGCTGGTCTATTGAATGTTCGACTATCCTTAGCAGAGTCGCCAAAAATCTGTTAGTGAATGGATTTAGCCTTTTCTTTAAAATAATTAATCTCACACTCTGTCACCTTCTTTAAAAGACAAAAGTTCACTATACAGTTGGGTAAGTGCAACATATGCTACTTCCCTCTGAATTTTCTTATAGGTACAGCTCCCTCTATTAGTTATTCGGGGAATAATCTAATTAATTTCTAGCTGGAATGCTTTTAACCTGAAAGCATGTAAGGTTGCCTACTTCATTCTTGGATGAGAGGCTAATGATTTACACATATTTCAGGGAAAAATAAGTTTTCTAAATGCTTCAACATGAGAAATAGAGGTGACTGAAACAAAGTTCAGAACTCCAGTTTTACAATTCATATAAAATAGATAAGAGAGACAAAATCTCTTTTCAAACACATATCTTTTAAAAACTCACAGGAAGGAATCTCAGAAAAATAATAATATTCTGCACTGGAAAGGTGATCACTATCATTTGATTAGATCAACATATGCAAAGATATATCACTACATAGATTCAAAACTCAAAGGTTTTCTTTCTCCCAAAACAATATAATCTTATATATATATATATATATATATATATATATATATATATATATATATATATATATATATATATATATATATATATATATATATATATATATATATATATATATATATATATATATATATATCTTATGTAACAAACACACAATCAATACATGTATAAAACCCTTTTCAATTCCAGATCTTTAAAGTCTGATGACTTCTTTCAAAAAAATAGAACTTTTCAAACCAAAAAGAAACTAAGTAAAAACTAACAAAATTCTAACCAAAATCTAACCCTTCTTCCATCTATCTTAGTCTAATTTATAGTTTTTAGAACAGAGGAGGTCTCCCTAAAAACTCGACCTCCTCTAAATTAGTTATGAAAACCAACAGAGTATAATTGGGACAGATGTCCCAAAGTCATTTTCATAAACATGAAAAATACAAAAAAAACAGGGCCTTGATCAATGCGTTATGCTGCTTTCCCATCATCATCTTCTTCTCCACTTTCCTGGGCATCGTGGGCAGTTGTGAGTTCCTCAATTATTGATTGGTTTGGAATCTTCATAGCATTGAGTTTTCCCTTCGCAACTTCTTTGTTCCATCTATGCTTCACCATCTTTTTGGCATGCTTCGGTAACTGATCATTACTGATAAATGCCATGGATTTGATCCAGGTGACTCGTGTTATATCCTCAAGGGTGAAATTGCCCTTGGCTTTAATTTTCTCCATGTATATCCCAAAAACCTTTATCACATCCTGCAAGTTCAGCCCGCAAATCCCCAACTGCCGATCATGGTTAGGATTAACCACTTTGTTGTCATTAACTAGATTGCATTGGAGGTCTTGGAGTTCATACATAGAAGTCTTGGCCTCGAAGATCATAGATTTGAAGGTGAGCACCCACCACATTATGGTCTTCAACACAAAGAGTTGACATTCATTTGTTACCAGCTTGATTAAATGTTTTGTCAAAAATCTAGTAACTCCATATCTTTCTATTTTAGTGAATATAGACAAGACATTTTCCCATTTGTGTTCCTCTTTCTCCCATGGTGAAATCTAGTTTTGAATTTCCACAATGAGGCTCTGCATCTCATCACATAATTTCTGGGAGTTCGTGATATACTTTTCTCTGTCTTTAATAACTCCTTCAATCCATCTTTCTACCACCTCTGCAATGCTTTTAGCTCATTGAACTTGACTCATTAGCTTTTTATTCTCTAGTAAAGTAGGATCAAAGCTCTCTATAGCATGGGATATAGGAAGTGCTCCAAAGCAACCGATGTTGTCAATGAATTGAGCAAGGATGCTTATATGCCGCTTTAGCTCTCTCTTTTCCCACCCTTCTTTCTCTGACCTGGTGAGCATTTTCTTTGCAGATACTTGGAAGAAATGGTTATCTGAATCCCTACTCATGTTTCCCAGCTCCACTATAGTGATCTCAAAATCTTCTGTACTGACTTCCTTGTCCTCATCGTTGGACTTGTATGAGGCAATCTCAGCAACCCACTTTCTGGTCCCATCATCACTATCCAGTCGAGCAGCTGTTTTGAACCTTTTTGGCTTCGGGCCCTTCTCTATGTACTTAACTACCATATCTTGAATTGGAATAGTCATGGGAATGGAACTCTATTTTTTGTTCACCAAAGTGGTCAGCCACTTAGGGGTTGCACTGGAACTAGTTGTTCCTTCGATCTCTTTGGAGGGTGGTGTCATAGCTATAGTAGCTGCATGGGAATCCATGACATTAGCAATGCCACTGTCTAGATCTTCAACTTCAAATATCTGAGCATCAAGAATCTTATCCTTCACCTCTATATCCTTAGCTTGATCCATCCTTCTTTGAGTAGCACTTCGTGACCTAGTATGTCAAGGAGTAGAGAAATCCAAAGTTGGATTAGACTTGTACCTAATGTGAGGGGACTTTTTATCCTTACCTACATGAATAGGCATAGATGTATTATTAGAAAAATGTTTTGGTGAACGCAGAGTAACCTCACTATTTGTCACAGAATTAGACTTGGTGCCTAATTTCGCTGCTTTCTTCCGTTCAACCCATTCTGCAGTTCTCTCCAAAACCCTTTTTGTTTTCAGCTGTATATCATCTTCTTCTTCCCCATCCCAGTTGATACAGGACACTTTAGTCTCGGCTTGGGCTAAGTATCCAGGTTAAAAAAATTCTAGATAATCTTCCTCAAGCCCATCTATGTGAAGCTTTACCTACAGTGAAATGACTTACTCCAACACAATTCTCATGTTTGCCCATTTGAAAACCTTGAGTTCATCACTGCAATCCTCCTAGAAGTCCTCTAATTGTGGAATTGGGAGATACGACATTAGACCAAGACTTCGTGAGAAACTCTTATTATCAAAACCTTTCCTTTCATGGTAAAGGGGAAAATTGAAGTTTTTCAGGCCCGCTCCAATACTCAAAGCATCTGACATTGAACTACAGGATAGCATACCTAACTAAATAGGAAAATGATCCTCCCATTTGTCCCTGGGTTGGGCCTTTTTAATCACAGTAGCCAGCTGCCTACATATCTCTGCTAAAACAAAACAATTTGAACAAAAATGAGGAAGCTTGAACGACTCTTCTTCAAATCCACCTATCCTTATATAAAAGAAGCAAGGGAATTGGATAAAGAAGCCGCCAAACCTCTTCACCAATGCCTGTGCATCCTCAGACATTCTCTTGGTTTTCATATATTTTAATTCATAACACAAATCTCCCAGAAAGTCATTGTGTACCCTCCTAAAGTCTTGCAAGGCATTATCCTTTTGCAACATAGGGTAAAAATCATATATGGAGACCTCCTCCTTAGTGGGTTGTCTAGGTATTCCAACTATCTCCTTAACACATGCCAAACAATATATAAGATACGAAGACATGAAGAAATTATGCTTAAACTGTTTGGCCATACTTAGCTAGTCCCTCATTGAATTAGCAATCAACTCTGCCCAATCAAGGTATTACTTTCCTTCTAATACTAGTTACATATAGCAATAAATCCAGTCGTCGAAACTGTAGGCTTCCGCAGAGCCTCTAACTCGGTGCAAGAGTAACATGACATCATGAATGTGAGGCAGCATATGGTTCTTATTGGGATTCTTGGGCAATCTGGAACCACCCATTTGGAGAACCTTCAACCAATATTTTGCTATGTTATTTCAGTGCCTGGTTCTGTCTGCGTTGAACTTAGTAATTGACTAGGCGGGGGAAAAGTTTGAGAAATGGTAATCAGGTATCTTGAAAACAGAGGAAATTACCTTGCGGTTAATGGCAAGGAGGGTTTCACCATTGTCTCTCCTGATGGTTTTGGAGACTGGATCATACCTTGCAATACATTCCCTAACCAGTTCTGGGCAAGGGATAGCTGGGGGAAAGGCTGCCACCTCTATGAGACCACTACTCAAAGCTTCCACACCAAAGGAACCATCAATTCCCTTGAACACCCTTTCCTTTAAAACTTCAATATTTTCCCCTTTAGGGTCAGTATCACTGACTATGGGCTCTGTACATGCAAGACTAAAAACATTCCCGAAAAGGTGCAATGTGGACTTCATAATTCATAAATGACAAGCCTTATTTTCTTTCAGCAAACCTTACTACGAGAGAAGAAATGCAGGCAAAAATCACTGGAGAGGACAGGAAATGAACTCACCTTCATAGCAGAGAGCAATTAGATGACTACTAGCAAACAAACCTTCTATCCAAGAAAAATAACTCCGCAGTGACAAGGAACAAATTTTTAGAGAATTAATCCTTTCATACCTTATAGCAAAAGCAATGATACAGACTTATTAAGTGCAATAATTCCAATCGTCACACTAAATGTGTTGAGCTTGTGGATTGGACATCGCACAGATGCATTGAATGCATGGTGACATTTTTGAAGTAACAGCTAGTTCCTGAAATGATTACTTGCTTCAAAACTCCAACCATTGACATCACCCAAGATATGGTTCGCCCTTCCTCATACTTGGCAATAAATGCACCATCAAATCTTTGAACTCATAGGACCCACCAAATTTGAACACGCATGAACATTTTGTACAAACTTCATTGGGGTTCAAGTAGTTCAAGGCGTACACTGCACCCAAGAAAAATCTCTTCTGAAAGGATTAACTATGTCAAGTGTTGCCAACCATTTGAACTATGTTGAACATGTTGAACACATCTGAACCATTTGAACTAGGTTCAAAGAGTTCAATGCTTGGAGAGAGATGATATAACACACCACCAAACAAGACCAATAAAGAACCGTTGCCAAACACTTTCAGAGAATATTAGTATGAAAACCCCCTAGACACCTAAAAACCTACGAAACCTAAATGAACATTATGAACCCAACTCAAAATGGTTCAGTGAGTTCAAGGAGTTCAACCAATCCTTAAAACTCGACCTTTTATTTAAAAACAACCTACAAATGGACTAAGGGCTTAAACCGACCGAGGCATTTCAAGAAAGACAAGGACTCTGAATAAAAATTTATAAGGTGATTTACTCCTATCATGAAGGATAAATGATGCAGTAACACCATGGTACAACCTCCATAGGTCCCAGCTCACTATCCTGGTAACCTCTCCCAAACCTCTGATTCCAACAAAGTTTCATGTGGACCCTACCAGCCTTTCACGAAGACAAGGTGGTCGGTTTGCCATTCCAGGCCTTCTCACTACATTATGAGCCTCAATACAAGCACTCACCTATGCGTGAGGTGCAATATCTTTATTAATGTTTGAGAACTACCCACCTAATCAATTAATTAGATTATCACTTATTATCTGACTTTCACTAGGTCGTAATGCCTACCACTTTGGGTGCAACCCCCAAGCGAAAGACACTCTCTCAAAGGACACTAAACAAACATGGTCACTTCCTGAGGACCCTATGGCAAAGCAGACAACCATAACACAACTATCCAAAATAAGTGGTCAAAACAATGACATACTGACTCTTGGTTAACCATAAGGCAAGGACACTACATGGTTAAGACAACAAAGTTATCATATATCACTTGGTCAAAGGTACCAAATACGCCACCATGGGATGAGTGAACCACAAACCAAAAATAACACAATATAACTCTTGCAAGGAAAACCAATTTCACTAAGTCCATACTCAGACAATCTTTGAGAAAATCAGCATCATAAGCACTTGTAACATCATTGATTGAAAATTAAATAAAACACTCTTTTACCATTCAATTTCCAAATCAATATTCTATCAAGGATAAAATTCATATCAAATACTCAACAGAATAAAAACATGAATTCCCAACAGGCATTTAATTCATTTTTAGAATATATCCAAATTAACCAATTTGAATTCCTAATTCATGCCTTGATTTCCATAGATAAATTTATTAAACCACATAATAAAAATCACATGAAAAATCACCATTTTCATTTAACACTAAAACCACTTTAAAATATATTTCATTTTATAAAATTTAAGCTCATAGCATAAACTGGTTTGTACCGGTAAGGGTACAAGGTCAAATGATGGCCAAGGCCAACCCGCAGTAGTGTTGCAACCTGCTAATAGTACCACTACCACTGGTAACAAGCCTACCAACCAGTAGAGTTGCTTCCGACTGGTAGCAGCAGGCGCTACCATCCGGTAGCACCAGTAGTAGTCCTACCGACCGGTAGTGCTGCTACCACCGGTAGCACTGCTACCAATTGGTAGTAGTCCTACCAACCCGTAGTACTGCTATCGAATGGTAATAGTCCTACCAACTGGTAGTACTGCTACTGCATAGTAGTACTGCCGACCAGTAGTACTGCTACTTGCGGGTAGCAGACACTACTGATCCACGTGGTGGGACTAGCCTGCCATAGGGTAAGGTAAGGTCTACAAAACATTTAAAAAAATGCTTCCAAAGCATTAAAATCCATTTTAACATGCACATAATTCATTTCCAGATCATTTCACTGACACACACATACACAATGCCAAATCCAAATTTCAAATGGTTTTTTTTTTTTTTTTTTTTTTTTGTCATTAGTGTATCCCCGCGGTCCAAGTTCAGGGCGCCCTAACCTTACCCTAGTTCAGGCAAGGGGCAAGCTCAAGGTGAGACTAATCCTTGCGGCCATGGTATCATTAGCACTTCCCCCAAGTGTTCATGGCAGAATAACTCTAGGAGAGAGAGTTGAACCCAAGACCCCAGGGAGCAAACCCGAGACTTAAGAGCAACTACTCTAACCTGTGGGGGAAATTTCAAATGGATATTTACCAACAAGGTAAATGATGAAATAAAAAACATTGGAAGCAATAGATAACCAATTCTTGGCAAGATAGATACTAGGATACACACAACAACCCAATCTAATTCATTCTATTCCAAAAAGAAGAGAAATCTAGGAAGTTGATTTCAGAGAACACAACATACAGTAATTAGAGAAATGAACCATTTCTTTCCTAAATGCAAACATATGATATAAGTTTCACAAAACCAACAATAATAGACACTCTTTCTTCCATTCCAATCATTCCACAAGAATCTACAGGAAGATTTTCATAATTTCAACACATAGGAAGCAAACTGAAAAATTCAAATTTAAATTTAAAACAAGAAGAGATTATCCAACCTTGAAGCAAACTAGCAAGAAAAATGATGGAAGAATCCCAATCCTTGCAACCCCAATCAAATTCCAACTCCTCATTCCAGAATGATTTACCAAATTTCTCTCTAGAAATTCTTGCCTCCTATTCCTGTGAATCCCCAGGCATATATGGAAACATAATTTTTAACCTAAACTTTCTAGGTTGAAAGTTATTCCATCCAATCAGATTTAAATATTTTTAAAGTAAAAATAATCAGATTTACCTTTTTCCAAAAACAATTCTTTTCCAACAATTAAAATGAAAAAGTTAAATGGAAAGGTAGAAAGAAAAACTTTTTATTTTATTTTCTATTTTCCAAAATACTTTCTTTCAACATAAGCATATGTTATTTAAATGGCTAGGCAATTATTTATTTCCTTCCACAAAATATATTAATGCAACTTTACACAATGAAATAAGTCATTTAACCATTTAATCTAGCAAATCATTAATTCAATTAAATAAATAATCTCAGAGCATAATAATTAACTAATTACGCCAACATAAGATAGCATCTTCCATATAATTAAATAACCATACAGATGAACAAAGGCATGCAAAATGAAGAATGATCAAATGATGACTCACAAATGACCAAACCAAAGCACTATGACTCACATACTAGCTAGATGGGAAAGACAACCAATTGACAACACTCAAACAAGTGTAATTGCAAGTCAAGTTAGGGTCCAACAGCTATCTCCTCCACTCCCATCGGACATATAAGGCACACTTAGACCTGTGAAACCATGTGGAGTCGATATCCCATACCTACTTGATACTTGTACCTGCAATGTCCTGCACCAAAGAACCACATGTGCATATAGACAAATATATATATACAAACACAACACACACACTGATGAAGGAGAGTCATGACATTCCCTGTCTCACCGGAGTGAGTGAAGGAAAATCATCTCCTTGCATCCCATACACATGCAAACATGCAACACATGAATAACGCATCGTACATATAAGGTAAGAGTGTCAGTCCATGATAATGATCCATAAAATAACATTAACCATAAGCACTGAGATACAACATAAAATTATACACCACAAATCCAAATAAAGCATGAAATGACATTGCATAATATAACATGCAACACATACACATACACATGCAAACATCTCCTCGCATCCCATACACATGCAAACATGCAACACATGAATAACGCATCGTACATATAAGGTAAGAGTGTCAGTCCATGATAATGATCCATAAAATAACATTAACCATAAGCACTGAGATACAACATAAAATTATACACCACAAATCCAAATAAAGCATGAAATGACATTGCATAATAACTGAATCAATATACAATAATGTTCCACTGAAGTCAATCAAAAACATACAAAAAGAGTCTGATCAAGGAGGGGTACTATATGACCACTCACATGTGACTATCAAGTCACCTAAAAAGTGAGTTTTCCAAGATGGACAAAAATTCAACTTTTGAGGATTTCTCCTTGGTCAGACAACCTTCCATTTGAGTGATAGCTGCTCTTCCCCACTTTCTCTTACCTTTTTCAGTTTCCATTTTTAGAAACCATGTAAGAGGTTGGGAAGACCAACCTATGGGATCTCACATCCTTTCCAAGGAAGTTGGAAAGTGTGAGAAGAGCCTACTTAGGGAAGGGATTCAAACTTAGGATTTTGGATCACCCACTCTCCAATCTTGGAGACTTAGAGTTGTTTTTTTGAAAATTTGGGATTAGAAGTTGCATTTTTTTGTTTTGGGAAGAAAAGACTAGTGGATTGGGCAGCTATTCTTCAACCATTCCTCATACATTTTTGTAGGATCAAAGGTTGGTAGTGTTCTTCCATGCATTTTGATGATCATAGTTTTATGAAGGAAAATTTGCTTTTGTATTTGATTCTGTGTATATGTGATTTATGGTGTTGGATGTTGAGTTCCTTCTTGTGTTTGTATTTGTGATATTTGTGATTTTCTTGTGTTTTGGGTGTTTCAAGGCCATACTCACCCTTGGGAGGGAAGAGTAGCCTTGGGTTGAAGGGCTGCTTGACAGCCTAAGAGTGTAGAGACTCTCTACTTGTAAGAGAGATACAAGGGTTATAGGGCCCTTGCTTCATTTTTTTTATGTTTATGCAAAAGGGGGTCATAAGGGGAGATATGGGCTTGTAAGCCATGGGGGACATAAGGGTTATTTTTGGGTCAAGTATGTGGCCTTGAGTTGGTTGTATTTTGGTAGCCTTGTGAAGGCATTTCTTCCTCTTTCTTGCAGATCTACTCTAGGTGCTTGGTCCACCTTCAGCCCACAAAGTTAGTCACATAATGACAATGTAAATCCTTGGGTTGGGAGATTATGTTTTGTTTAAGTCTTTCTTGCATGTGTTATTGAGTTTGTTTGTAACTCGTTTAGCCTTGGTTCTCCTTGCTCGGGGTTGGCTTCTTGTAAGCCTAGGTTGGGAGGTGAGCCTCCATGGTCACAACCTATAAGTTTAATTTGTAGGTTCACATTTGGGTTAAAGGATGGAGATGAGCTAGAATTCCTAAAGTGGTGTTTAAGAATGTTGAAAGTGCACCCCTTTGTTATCTACCTATCTAAATCTTCTTGTTGTATTTAGTCTTTTCAATAAAAGTGTAATGAAGGAAAGACTCTCATATTTTGTGGGGAGCATTGTATCTTTAAAAAAAATTAAAAAAATTAAATTTTATTAGCAAGTATTCAAAAGACTATGAGTAAAAGAATGTGTTGATCTAGTATGTTTAATGTTTTAGTAGCAAGAAAAGAATTATAAATGTATTATGTTTCTACTATAATATTATTTGAAAGAATGGAATAAAGTTGGAAAGTTTTATTTCTTAAATGGAATTAAGTTATTGAGTTTCAGATTTAAGATATTGTCAAATAACTATTCTTGAAAGCTTTAAACTTTATATGCATCTTATTTTTAAATTTGTTTGAACTATTGAGTAGATTCATTCAAAAAAAATATTCATTTGCAAAGTAGGAGTAAAGAGAAATAAATATGTATTTACAGTTTGCATAATTTCTTTATAAAAAAAAAGATTACATGGAAAGGAAAATAGATAGTTAATCATTTTTCTTGTATTCTGTTTTAGTATTTAAATCTGGTTATTAAGTTCAGTTATTACACATGAAACTAGTAATATCCTAAATCTGAAAGTAAAAGCTCACTGTAGCATTTCTATTAATCTCTACATTTAGTAAATCTGGAAAAATAAATTGCACAGTAAATGTTTATATAAATTTACACATTCCATGTAGATTAACATGTTGCTATAATATTCTAATCTAGAAAGACAAATAAAAAGAAGTTCACTGTGTTTACACGGTGAGTGTATGTTTTCATAAAAGAATATACACATATATAAATATAATAAAAATGTAAATGTTGCTGATAAATAAATTGAACCTACTCACTATAAATGAGTTTGCTAATATATACATATATACAATGCTTGCCTATAAACTAAAGTTGTTGTTTTAAAACAAAAGAAAATATTAGTTGAACTGTGTATCTGATAAATACATCAGATTTCACCTATATCCTTGCTCCTATATTTAATGTGTGTGTATATATATAATATATATATAAATATATTATAAAGAAGAAAGCAATTTTTAAAAACAAAAAAAAATATAATAAAGAAAATTTAAATTAAGAGAAACCCTGTTGTGAGTGTCTTCACAGTGGGTCGTGAAGCCACCCACAGGGGGCGAATCGACCATGTTGTGGGAAGTGATCCATAGGGACAGCCTCGGCTGCCATTGTGGGTCACAACCCACATGGGCGGCTTCGGCCACACTATGGGCCATGACTCGCAGGGATGGCTTCAGCCACCACTATGGTCTGTGATCCACAGGAGCGGCTTTGACCGCCACTATGGGTCGCGCCCCATAGGGGAGGCCTTGACCACCCTGTGGCACGTCCCCAAGGGTGCGCTATTCTTCACACCCTGCGCCCTTCCATTCGGCCCTGCATTTCGAGTTTGGCCCTGCAAACAAACTCCCATGGTAAATTTGTGGCATAACAAAGTTTTCTTTTAGTAAAGAAAACCCTAACTCGACTTAGGGTTAGGGTGAGTAAAAGTAAGAATAAAAGGATGACTAATTTTTGGGATATTATAAGATTACTATAATAATTAGGGTTTCAAATTTGAAATAAGATATTGGGGGGAAATTCCCCATTAAAAATAAAGTAATTTTTATATAGCTTAGGGGAATTTATTTAGGTTAATTGTTTTTATAAAAGAATATTGGGTATATATATATATGTGTAATTTTCATTAACATTTATCAATGGGTATTTTAATTTTAATGGTCAATTAAACCCCAAAGGGGGTAATTTAATTATATATGATTAATTTATATTTATAAGGGTTGATTTAGTTTAAATTCTTATCTATAGGAAGATTTAATTTCTAAGTCAACTTAATAATATTATTTGTCAACGTTGGAAACGTTTCAATTATTTGCCTATTTAATTATTATTAATACAATGAATTTTATTAATGTTAATTTGGTGAATTTTGGAGTTATTTAAATATTGTAAGGGATTAATAATAACTCATAATTAAGATTGTAGGATTTAAATTGGGTGAATTAATTAATTAATTAATAAAGTTGTGATGACTTTATAGGGTTAAATAATTTAGCTTAAGTAATGGTAATAATTGTAATTGTTAAGTAGATTAAAATCTAATTTGCTTATTAAACCACTTAAGAGATTGAGATAGTTTTTTGCTCACTTTAGCAGCCATCCTTAATGACACTTGAGTTATCCCTTAGTGAAACTAATTAAGTTATCACACCTTTTGAGCTTAGAACATCTAGTATTTTAGTATAGTTTAAAAAAATTATTTTTGCATTTTTTCCCAAAAGTTTGGGCATGACATAAATGGCGTGTGGTCGATCTTCGTACTGAACCACATCTCTTGGTTTTTATTTTCCAGAAAGATTTCTTTAATTCTTAGGGCCAACCTAGTTACACGTTTCATTTTCCTACATTGGTAAATGTAATCTTATGGGGCCGACCCAAATATGTTCCGATGGGTATAAATATGATGTTATGTAATCATTTGTAGGGGTAGAGGAAGTAGAATCAAGAATAAGGATTGAGATTCACATTTTGTAACCCGCTTGATTCCTAGAGTCCCAAATTGGATTGTATATGGTTGATAGCCTGCATGTAACTGGTTAACTACTAGATGATCTTTGATGATTGTATGATGATATCTAGATGTTGCCAGAAGTTCTAAAACAATAATATGTTCTATTTATGTAATCTTCTTATGTTTTCTTGTTGCTTTCATGGTGTTACTCTTGCTGCATAAGTCGGTTGATTATCTTTGAGGGTTTTACCAGTTATGGTTGCATTAACAATGCTCCTATAATCTATTATAGCACCCTTGGAAGATGCAATGGAATTTTTGGTAAGTGCAATGGCATTTTGGGTCCATTCCTTAGTGTTCTAGGTTCATTTGATAGCTCTATCAGTTTATGACCTAACTTTCTAGGTTTTGGACTTAGCTCTCTGGGCCACTTAGCCAGTGCTCCTAGTTCATTCCCTAGTGCCCCTGGGTTCTAGAATAGGATTCCTAGTATGAAGAATAGCGTTCTTGGAACATCTAGTGGCATTTTTGGTTATTTTGGTATCATTCTGGGAAATGAGCCAAAAATACAGTATAAACCTCTCAACTGGATAAGGTACTAGCCCAAATCAGAAAAGGAGTAAAAAATGACACTGATGACCAACTCAGAAGGTTTGATAAATGAAAAAATCACTAAAAAATATCAAGATTACAAAATTACATATATAGAAAATGAGAATAGTGAACAAATTCTTCTCTCACAGAGCCCAGATTGAGTTTAAAGGCACAAATGATGAAGGGGAGATATGCAACCCATAAAGACAACATTAAAGGAGTATCAAACAAGAATAAGGGAATCAAAACACTATCATAAATACTTCCTAATGGTATACTCTCATAAAATGCAAGTCACGAAGAGTGGATAGTGCACTCAGGAAGGTTGAAACATGAGGATTCTGACTAAAATGAAAAGGAATACTCAAGTTACTCAATTAGGAATTACATAAACCCAGAGTAGTGTAAATATCATCATCAAAATTCATAAATAAGAAAACATATAATTCACAAAGAAGAATACATAGGAAGCATCCCGACAATCCAATTTTCTCAAATATGAAAATAACAATAATATGTACTTCCCAACCCAAATTCCTTTCAATATTAATTTAAAACCTTCCATCTAAATTGAAGATCTCCCAAAACAAATTCCACAATTTAACCAGAAATTAATTTGCATAAGCACAGAGAGAACAATCTTTCCAAAAAATAAAAACTTCTGAGAAAGAATCGCACCACCCTACAAATGCAAACCAAAGGATGAGGAAATATGAAGTTGAGAAATCCACAAACAAACCCAAATCCTCAAGCCAAACCTTCAATCGAATTCCAAAATCAAATCCAAAATCTATCGGAAGAACAACTTGACAACCATTTCAGAAAACAAAATAAATATTAAAATCATTCAAAATGTCGGCTAATCAAAAGATTTCATTATACTATATATCATACCCACCTTTGCATAGTTCAAGAATGATATTTAATAAATATATTTTTATTTACCTACCTTGAATCCTACCAATCAAATAAAAGGGTAGGCAATTCATATTTAAAATGTAATTACTGATAATATTTAATTTATATTACTCATTCAATAATAATACTTTACCCAATAAAAGCAATTAAATAAATAAGGCCTTAAAAATAGGTCCCTATATTAAAATATAAAATCAAATCTCAAAAATCAATAAATAATTTAATAAAGTCAATAAATCAAAACCAATTATAATAATAAATAAAAATAAAGCAATACAATAATAAATAGAATAAATAAATAAAACAATCAATAATAAAACAATATAAATAATTAATAAACCAAATAATAGGTAAATCATTAAACAATAAATAAATAGATAAATACACCATTAAATCCCATCAATAATCAATTTAAATAAATAAATCATCAATAAATAAATAGATGATTAATAATTAAAAAATACACAATAATTAATTCAATTAATAACCCAATAAACCAATTAGATTAATCCTAATTGGTTTAATTAAAATCTCACAATGAAATCATCATCCTAAAATAGTCAAATAAATATCCATAATCAAATAATTAGACAATAATCATATTACTCAAATAAACAAACATAGACTCCAATCATCTAATGCCAAGGAGACAAATATAATACAAGACTCTAACCACAACTTGCGTTGTGGTGCAATCAACAAGGTACACATCTTAGACCTAGAGTGTGTGAGGGAAACAATGTCATCTCCGACAACTTACCATTGGGATAAAGACACACTCAGACTTGTGAAGCTAGGTGGAGTCGATGTCTGGTACTGATGTAGGAGCACCGGTGTAGTTCTTACCAGTTGAGCAATTAGCAGTGGAATTGCTTGAAGATCGTGGCATTTCTTCATGTTTGAGATTTTAACGTTGTGGATTTGGATTTATTCCTTCGAGTTCATTGTCTTTATCATGTTCGAGATTCATGGCATTTGGATTTAATTCTGGTGATATATCAATTCCGATATTGGCCTGGTTGATATGTTCTTACCGGTTAGTCTTGCAGTGTGTTGAGCGAAGTTAAATAAGGTTGTGGTTGATTTTTGTGACTTATGGATCATTAATTTATGTTTCTTGTGCCTTGTCTGATGTTCCCAGAGAGTCGCATGATGTTTTGTGCATTGGAAGTGTCATGTGTGTGAAGTAGGGTACCTAGAGCTGCAACACAAACACTCAATAGACCATTACAAGCATGGTTAGAAAATTAAAATTAAATGAAAGATAAACCATGACAAAGTGACCTATCGCCTCCTAAGAGATGCAAGTGTGGATTTTCTCTCAGATCTAGATAAGCAATCCTAGTGACTTGACTACACCTAGACAGAGGATTTAGAATGATATGATATGCAAGCTAGATGAGATTGATTATGCTAAATTGATCCAAGAGGCTAATTAAGCTAATGATATGCATGATTAAGCTATGATGATGATTCAATTAAGCTAGAATAGAGATTGATTAAGCTACATGATTCAATAATTATGCTAGAAAATGATCAAATTAAGCTAGATCTAAGATGCAATTGCCTATAATAACAATGCTTAAATTATATGTTAAAATGGATATGCCTATAGTAACAATGCCTAAAATGATATGAGATGGGATCTACCTATAGTAACAATGCATAAGATGAAAATGAGATGGGATCCTTCGATTTATAGGATTTCCAAGACCAGGGGTGAGGTGGCAGGGATCAACGATCAAGATTGAGTCTGAAGATATCAAGGGTGAAATTGGAGGAGGTTGGAGAAGAGGTTGGAGGGAGGGAAACTTTTCATCTCTGTGGTGGCAAGTGTCAAGGAGCCTTTCTCATAAGAGGGCAAGTGTCCAAGGGCCAAAATGTCATATGTGTGAAGTAGGGTACCTATAGCTATAACACAAACACTCAATAGATCATTACAAGCATGGTTATCAAATTAAAATTGAATGAAAGATAAACCATGAAAAAGTGACCTATCACCTCCTAAAATATGAGAGTGTGGATTTGCTCTCAGATCTGGATAAACAATCCCAGTGACTTGACTACACCTAGATGGAGGATTTAAAATGATATGATATGAAAGATAGATGAGATTGATTATACTAAATTGATCCAAGAGGATAATTAAGCTAATGATGATGCAATTAAGCTAGAATAGAGATTGATTAAGCTACATGATTCAATAATTATGCTAGAAAATGATCAAATTAATCTAGATCTAAGATGCAATTGCCTATAATAACAATGCTTAAATGATATGCTAAAATGGATATGCTTATAGTAACAATTCCTAAAATTATATGAGATGGGATCTTCCTATAGTAACAATGCATGACATGAAAATGAGATGGGGTCCTTTGTGCTCCAAAATGAGGGATATTTATAGGATTTCGAAGGTCAGGGGTGAGGTGGCAGGAATTAACTTCGGTCAAGATTGAGTCTGAAGATATCAAGGGTAAAATTGGAGGAGGTTGGAGAAGAGGTTAGAGGGAGGGACACTTATCATCACTATGGTGACAAGTGTCAAGGAGCCTTGCTCATAAGAGGGCAAGTGTCCAAGGGAGGAGACATGTGGCATAAGTGCCATGTGTCTCAAGGGGAGAATATCCACACCATAGGAGGTTAGGATAATGAGGTTAGGATGAGGAGGTTAGGATAGGGTTAGTTAAACCCAGGGTTAGGTGGAATGGGTTAGGTTAGAGGGTGGTTAGGTTAGGTGGTTAGAAGTTAGGAGGAATGTGGGCAATTTGAATTTAAAAATTCAAATAATATGAAAAGGCTAATTAACTTTCAAATACTCATAAATTGATTTTTTCTAATTAATTATGGGATTAGAAGAATGAATTAAATGGGGGGAGGATTAATTAATTTAGATTAATTAATCAAAGGGGACTATTGAAATGAACCTATTAAATAAATCCTTAGATTTATTAATAAGTAGATGAATGGGAGAATTTAATCAAATTGCTAATGACTTCAATTAAATTGGGAATTGGGATTAATTAAATAATTTCCTATTCGATTAATTATCTTCAAACCATTTTTAGGTGTATACATTTTTCCCCTCTTTGAAGCGAGGTGTGATGACATGTTGATTCAAAGAATAATCTCATTTTGATGATGTTGATGTGATATTGGTTCGATAGGATGCCCTAGACATTGATTGATAAATTGTAGTATGATGATGGCCCCTTGGGAGATCAATTGAGATAATTGACCTTTGGAGTGTTTGAATCTTTGTGAAATTGATTTCTTGATTAGAAATGAGTTGATTTCTACAACATGGATTGATGAAAGTGTGAGTTCTTTGATCACTATGATGTGGTGTTGGATGTGGTGATTGATAGATCTTGATTGAATTGATAAGATTTATTAGATTGATAAGATTGAGATCTAGTCTGGTTTCAGGAATGACACCTCCTGTATAAGACAAAAATGATCGAAGCATCTGGTTTTAGGAATGATATATCTTGTATAAGACATGATCAAAATAGTTGGTTCCATGAAAGATACATCCTATATAAGACATGATAGAATAGATCAAATGCAATGTATTGATAGAATTGATAAGATTGATTGGATAAAGAACTGACAGTTTTGTTGATACCATGTTGCAGGAAGATCAGATATGCTGATGTGAGTTCATTTGAGGGGGTAGCATAAGATTTATGCTAGGTCAACAATATCTAAAGAGAGATGAGTCATTGTTCCAATTGTGTATACACCTATGATGATACATTGATAATTCCTGTGATAGGTTTGGCCTTGGATAAGATGAGAATTTTGGATCCCATGCAAGAATGAAATGCAAATGAAATGCAAAAGCTATGATTAGACCAGTCATTGGGTTAATGTTGTTTGTCATCATTGAGCTTTTTAAAATGTGGGAAGTGAGTGCAAATATCAATGGTATAATTAAACCATGATGACCTGAGCACTACTTTCTTGGATTTTGATATTGCAAGTTAGCACAAGAATCGAGGTATAATTGAACCAAGATGACCTGAGTGTTGCTTCAGTAAAATAGATAGTATTAACCATTACTATACACAAATAAAAAATGTCTTTGATGATACTCTGATGATCATGTCCTGAGATAAATTTCCACATATTAATGATTAATTTATAGATGGTAGACAAAAAAATTATCATGTTCCTTCCTTGTTCCTCTAGTTAAAGACATCCTAGAGTCACTCCGAAATCATGATAGTGAAAATCAAGATATAAAAGTTGAACCAAAGTGTTAAAAGAATTATCCAAAAGATATTATCCATTGAAAAGTGTGTGATGTGCTTATAATAACATGTGATAGTTTGATGGTTGACAATTTGACCTCATGTTCAACGTTGGATGTGTCTTAGTTTTCACTTGACAAGAGGTGCCTAACTATTGTTCTAACCATTTGATTAAGCTCAAACTGATCAAAATTTTTGCCCCTGGCTAGGTGCAAAATTTTGCCCCAAGCCTAGAAACAAATTCATTATGATAATGCCCAATGATCCAAACCATGGTGAGAAACCGACTATGATGCCTACATATGTACAAAGGCTTATTTGTGGATATGAACAATGCTGATGGAAAAATGAATGCAAGTGGAAGGATGCATGAACTAATAGATGGAAGAGCTAGCTGATAGATAGCTCCAGTTGCCAGGTTTTCACCATCTTTTTTTATTGCATTTTTTCTCATATTTATTTATTTTTTCGCTATTTTTGTATTTTCTGATTTTCCACTATTTTTTATTTTTCTTCTTTTCCACTATTTATGATTTTTCTTCTTTTTCACTACTTTTTGGATTTTTTGCTTTTAGACAAAATATTTTTAGATGCATGTTATTGATGGGTCCGTCGAGATGATCCCCATCTTGTGTTGATAGTTTATATGCTCCTGACCCAAATATTATTGTGACCACAAACAGACCCAACTAGTTTGGTTCAAAATTCCCTTTATTTTATCAATATGATTGGTTGCATGGATCTTCCTTTAGTACTAGTTCTCCAATTTGAAAGGCTCTTGGTTTGAACTTGTGATTATAACTTTGGCACATTCTTTGTTGATACACCATCAAATGATCAAAGGCATTTTCTCGTCATTCATGGATCAATTCTAGCTCTTGCAATCTGGATATTCTTTGTTCTTCATCTAGGATAATACCTTTTAGTGATACTCATAGAGAAGGTATCTCTACTTATATTGGTAGTATTGCTTTTGATCGATAGACAAGAGAGAATGGTGTCACTCTTGTTGGTGTGCGGATACTGGTATGGTAGGCCATATAGAAGGGTTTAATTGAATATGTCAATCTCTGCCTGCATCATTTACTGTCTTTTTGAGGATTTTAAAAATTGTTTTGTTCAATGCTTCTTCTTGTCAATTTCCTCATGGATATTAGGGTGTGGAGAATCTATGTTGTATATGAAATTTCTCACAAATCTCTTGTACATCCTGGTTCTTGAATGGTCGTCCATTATCTGTGATAATGGTCATGGGTATGCCATAATGACATATGATGTAGTTCAAGATAAATGCAGAAATTTCTTTTCTTATGATATTTGTGAGAGGTACCACCTCAACCCATTTTAAAAAATATTTTGTAGCTAAAAGGATGAATTTGTGACCATTGGATGAAGGAGGGTTTATCTTTCCTACTAGATCAAGACCCCATTGGCAGAATGACCAAGATGTTACCAAAGCATGAAGCTCTTATGCTGGTACATGAATTAAATTTTCATGGATCTGGCATTGTTTGTATGTTTTAGCTATTTGAAAAGAATCTCGTTCCATAGTTGGCCAATAATATCCTAAGCGTATGAGTTTTTTTGAAAGGGTAAGACCACTTGAATGAGTGCCACAAATGTTGTTATGGACTTAATTTAAGGCCTTCTTAGATTCTTCTTGCTTGAGACATCTTAAGAGAGTACCATCGAGACCTCGTTTGTAAAGGGTATCCATGATAAGAGTATAATGGGAAGATTGGCGAATGAAATTTCTCTTTTGGTTCTCTAAAAAGTTTGGAGGGAGGATATTATCTTTTAGGTATGTATAAGTTTGGCCATAGCAGGACGAATCATGCCCAACAAGGTGACAGATAATTTGGGAATCCAAACAATCATGTGTAGGGTAAAACAACTCTTCCACCAGGAATTCGTAACGCTCTTGATTTTCCTATGTCTAAAGGAGAGAAGAAAGTGTTGCCATGGCATATGCTTCTTTGTTGTCATTTGTCAAAATTTTCTCAAAAGTTATTTCGAAAAAGTATTTCTTGACATCATCAACCATCTTCTTATAAGGCATTAGCCTTTCATCCTTTGTTTTATAATCGTCATTGATTTGATTCATGACGAGCTGAGAGCCTCCAAATACCTATAGCTATGTAATGTTCCATTTTATGGTCATCTTGATTCCTATGACCAAAGCTTCATATTTCATTGTATTGTTGGTGCATGGAAAACTCAATTTATATGCCTTTGGAATTGTGTGACCTTTCAGTGTGATGAATAGAATGCCTACTTCTGATCCATGTTGTGTTCCATTATTGATGCCTACTCCTGGACTGACATCCAGGTGATGCATTATAAGATCTAGATCTAACCCTGGAATGTTTGCATATGACTAGACAAAATTGATTTGCCATATTTTGAAGAGTTCCAAATATTTTTGCCCTTCTTGTTCTGATAGAGAGGTTGTTGGATGTAGAATCATTGGGTGATCAGTTGTGCCAATGTTAACTTCCTCTATTGGTTCTATCATGATAGATGACCTCTCTTGATATTATTCAAGTAAGGTGTCAAATCTCCCATCTTTTAGCACCTTGGGGAGGTTTTCACCATTAATGTGGCCTTTCTTTTTACTTTTTATCAGTCGAATGTTGCCAATAAATGGTTTTCAACAGTAGACCTGATATTGTTTTCTTTATTTTCACTTTTGTGACTAGGAGATATGGCACCCACTTGATTGGAAGATGCACTGGTGAAATCCCTGGTGAAAGTTGTTGTGGGTTCAATTGCATTAAGATATAAGGATATGGCATGGTCATTAGGAAAGGTATCAATTTTAGTATGTTTTCATTTTCCCAATCAATAAGTTCAGGATGGATTAGAGATAAGGGGTCCTCAGGTTGAGATGCTTAAAAGGTATTAAGGGTCATGATAGAGATGTCAAAGTTTTTTATATGTAATTCAATATCTAGAATGATACTCCCATCAGAATGACCTCTTGCAAGTAGCTCCCGATCATCCTCGATTAATTCCAAGTCAACCGAATATGATCCTAATTCAAGTGGGCTAGTTCCTAACGTTTGTCCTAGATTAAGTCCAAGTCAACTGAATGTGATCTTGATTGAAGTCTTCCCTTTTAATTGCTTCATCTTTTTATTGCTTAGAAGATGTGTCCTCTATAGAGTAAGTCATCCATACCCTAAGCTTGATTTGTTTGTAGCCTACCGAGTATGAGATTGTATAGGTTTTGAGATACCTTCTTTTCTTTTTCCTACAGGACCCATTCTTGTGTATCTGATTTTTTGAAGAATCTTAAATCCTTTTCCATATTTTTTTGTAGGTATTCTGATATTATTGATCTTTTGTTGGACTTCTTCATTCTTGTATAGCCATTGTAGCACATCTTTGTATTTTTTTTCCTTTGATAAGGTCAAAGCACTAACAAATTCTCCATAAAATATTGGAAGATGTTTCACAATTCGTTGTTGTTGAGAGTTTGATGGTTTCCATAGGATTTAGGAGAAAGTGGTAACTGCGATAGTGAATATTCTTTGTTCCCTCGATCTCTTAGCTGCATTTGTTTTTCCATACTTGTCAAAATTGAGGCAAATAATTTTTATTTGGATTGTGTGCTTGAAGATGATGTCTCTCTGTTATGTGGAACAATAACCTCTCGAGCCGGTTTCAAATTACTACAACACTATAATGGATTTGAGTCTGCTGAGATCCTTATTTCCTGCCCATTGTATGGAAACTTCAGGCACTGATGATATGTTGATATAATATCCTGTATGTCATGTATCCATGGTCTTCCCAAGAGTATGTTGTAAGATAAATCCAAGTCTAGGACTTGGCATGCTGTGTCTTTCTACAAAGGTCCCACACTGATGGGTAATATCACAATTCCTTTAGAGGAATGCTCTTCTTCATCATATGCTTTGAATGTGATCTTTTTTGGGGGATCAACTACATTTTCAAAATAACCTAGATTATGGATAAGACTCAATGAGAAAATGTTTAATCCAACTCCCCCATCTATTAGGACACGTTTAACGAGTGTTATATGAATGAGGAATTAAATTTACAAGGGAGCATTATGGAGATGTTGCAAAGAATCATTGCTTAGATATGAAGGATATGGGCTTTGAATAGGATCTTCTAAAATAGGTTTGATGGCCATTATGGATATCCCTTGGGGAACTTCATCCTTGGGTTTATTGTTTGGTGAGGATGCTATGGAAGGTTCTTGCAAGTTTTTAAGAGGTGTAGGAATAGATGCCTTTGGAGAGTCAATTTTCTTATGGGGGGATGAGCCATTGCTATACATAGGTGCATGATTTTGATCTTCCTCAGCAAAATCCTTTAGGGATCTCTTTAAGAGTTGCATAAAAGAGCCACCTTTCTTTGGAGATGCATTTGAATCCTTGTGAGGTTTTGACATAGTTGGCTTTTGATTTTGGACTTATTTGATTTCTTTGATATGTTGACCTATTATGTCTTCTTCTTGTATTTTGCTTTGGTATTCCATGCTTCTATGATCTTCAGCTATTTCGAATGTTTCTATTTATGTTTCTTTGATCTTTCATCTCTGTGCTCTAGTTAAAATGAGCATATACATGTGTTGAATATTGTGCAAGGATCCTATTGTCTAGAAGATGTTTCGATAAGTGACCAACTGTCAATGTAGGTATGATAGAGTGATATGACATGAAAAGATAATTCAAGTATTTGTAGATTTGTAAGTTTTTCAATCTTAGTTTGGAGTGCAATGATAATGCTTTTGATAAAACCAAGTCCAATAGGAATGATATATTCTACGATGTGGGACAACGTTATCTTCATCAAACGTTGCAGTTTCATGATAGAGGATGATAGATCCTGATGAGAAATTGTGTTTTGAGTGATTAGTTTATTAAAGAAGGTGTGATGTTGCACTTTGAGATGTTAGATCTTAAACTTGTTGGAGATGAATACTCAACAAAAACTTAGGAGATTGTTTTGATTAATTAAAAATAGGTTTTTGGAAGGAACCCGAAACCTTGATTACATAGCAGGAAAAAGAAAAAGAATTAAAGTGACTAGAAATAATAGTGGTTGGACACCCATACAAAGATCAGATCCCAGAAAAACAATAAGGGATCACAGACAAAGAGAACAACACAAGACAACCAAAGGATAACACAAAGATAACACCAAGACAGTACAAAGATAGCACCGAGACATCTAGATATTTCTTATGAGTTCTTCTGCATGAACCACCATCTACTTCATATTGACCATAGAGTTATTCATATCATCGATCTCTTTTTCCTTGAAGCCCACCTATTTCTAGGTGTTGGCCCTTGTTCTCTTTTCATGACCCGTCTTCTTTGTTTGTTCCTTCTCATCTTCCTTTCCTTTGATCTGTTTAGATTTGTTTATCAACATGTTAACATGACCAACAATGGCCTTAAGGATCTGGAAATTTTGCTCAGCAATCTTCTTCACAGTTAACTCCATCTTATCCACTCTATTGACCAGGTCATTCAAGTTAATTCCTAGACCTTTATCATCTCTGATTCCTTCCAGCTCCTTCACCTTCTTTTCCATTTCCAGAATTTTATTGACCATTGCCTCAATAGCTTCAGCCTTATTAATGGCCACCATTAATTCTTTGACATTTTCAGAGAGAGGCTTCTCACCTATGGTTGCCCTTTTGATCATATTGAGATCAGTCTTCAAGTCGCCAATTTCTTTCGCCATTTAGCTTATGACCTCATAGAAACCCTTGATGCTATCATTACCTATGGCACCCTAGGAGACATTTTGATCACCCATGTTGTTCTCTTGATCTTCATTCTGCATTCTCCGAGTGTTCAAATTCTCCCCATAGTCATCTTCCCACATTTCATCTTCCTCCTTACCCTTGTTCTTGTCCATTTTTTTAACCTCAGAGTCCTCATCAGAGTTTGAGAGGTCATAATCCATAGTAGTCCCCTTGCTCTTTCCCTTGGTCTTCCCCTTGTTGCTAAAATCTTCAGACTCACCCTCAGTTTTAGAATAAAGATTGAACCCACTATCCTCACTTTCAGTTTCATCATCACTAATTTGTTTTCCTTTACTAATGGGTTTCTCAATAATTTTCCCTTTCAACATCTTATAAACTAAATCCATTAAACCCTAGTGCAGGGCATGATCTCTTTGAGAATCCTTCTGCATTTCACAAATAGTATGATCCATAGAGCATGCAAGATATTACGAAAAACTAACCTTATCACCATGGCAAAAGTGGTTGAGCAACACAAAGTGATGCCCATAAGCCCTTGTGAATCTCCCATCCAGAGTAATGTAGCTGATGGTAGCAAACAACACAAACCTCCATGGCCTACAAATGCACTTAGGGGAATAGTAGGGATTGTCCACCTTAACCAATTTCTTTCTTTCTCCATCTGTGATAGGAAACCTATCCGCAGCCTTGTCAGACACACTTCTATCTCTGTAAAATTTCATAACAACTTTCACCATAACCGTAGCTTCTGCAATGACATCCTCATCCACTTGCATCATCTAGGTGCCAACAAGAATCTTACCACTCTTCCAGTTTTTTATGAAATTATTCATGACAGTAGGGTCTTTGCCACAAAGCCTTTCCATAAAAAACATTCAAACCTCCATCTTGAAGAATCTCCCATACATCTTTGTTTTTCTTCCAATCTGAGCAAGAAGTTGGTTCAAACCTATTTTTATTTCCCCCCATTTTATCCTTGAATTCCCAGTTCTTCCTTATCACAGCTCTGTTATTTTCTCTGTGAACTCTGTGGAAAAACCTAACAATTTTATTGTTGTTATGCAAAGCCACCCAGATTCTGTACCAAATAAATATGATATGATAGATAAAACAAGCCTCATTGCCATTGTGATCAATCCTAGACAAGTGAGAATAAAGCATTAGAGATTATGATTAAGACACATTGTTTCATCTGGATTCGATCCAGTTCAATCAATGACTTCACCTCACACTTGAGATTACTCTCACCGTAAAGGGTAATAATTTTGTCAGAGCAACAAGCCAAGTTGGCAGCCCAGTCAACACATTTGTTAGCTTCTCTATAAGCATGTGTAAAAATACATATTTCAAAGTTTTTACTTATATCCTTCGTAGTTTCAATGGCATTGTGAATAGACCAAGAAGGAGGGAAAACATTATTCAAGCAGTTAATAATGTTCAGAGAATCTCCTTCAACCCACACTTTAGTGCAATTTGAATCTTTAGCAAGAACCAACCCCTGATAAGAAGCAATGGCCTCTACAACATGATTAGTTTGGTGACCTATAGGAATACATTTAATAGCTTTACCTATTCCCCCTTCATCTCTTAATACCACACCACACTCTACCTTACCAAGATTACCCTTGGAAGCACCATTGAAATTGATTTTCATCCATCCTTGAGGAGGGCCTTCCCATCTCACCTCATCTATAGGATTAGCATGTATGGTTTCACTCCCCTTTAATCTCCAATTCTTAAAAATGATGTTATCCCCTTGATCTTTCGGATTCATTAATCCACTGGTTATGTAGAGGTTCTCCACCATATGTATTTTTATTTTCTCAAAAATAAATTGGTCTTCTGATGCCTTATCTCTAAACACTCTATCATTTCTCTCTTTCCATATTCCCTAACAAATATGAGGTAAAACAAATTTCCATAGCAGATTAACTAAATTATTCCTTAAAGGGTGGAGCCAAGAATTGAAGACATCTTGGACAGCTTTAGGGAAAACCCATCTGATATTGAAATTTTCTAGGCATCTGGCCCAAATATTCGCAGAGAAAGGACAATGGATAAACATGTGATTAATGGTTTCCTCATTCTACATACAAAGATGACAAATACTAGGCAAACAAAAGCCTCTTTTTTTGAGATTGTTAGTCATCAGAATCTTTTTTTGTTGAACAGTCTAGAAAAAAATATTAATTTTGGGAATAAGACCTTTCACCCAAGCCTTAGCCCAACAAGGGCTTTCCTGACTAGAAAATTGTTGGAAATAAAAAGAGGAGACAAAAAATTTACCATCAGTAGTGAGTTTCCAAATAGGTTGATCCTCATCATCAATCACCACAATAGAATTCATAATTTTATTCAGATGCTCAAGAGAAGGATCAACAATGGATAGGTCCTTCCACTAGCCTAAATTCCAATAGTCATCCATAGTGGTACCAAATTTTTCCTTACACTAATCCTTAAACATGCCCCAATCAGGATTCTCACTAATGGGAGAGTCTAACAACCAAGTGTCTTCCCAAAATTTAATAAAATTTCCCCTCCCCACCTTCCATTTCACTCCTTTGAGTATTATGTCTCTAGTTCTAGTGACATTTTTTCAGATATTGGAGCCAATTAGAATACCTTCAGCCTTAAGGAAACTATGAAGGGTTGGAAGCTGTCTTTTGTAATTATTATCCCATATCAGTTTCCACTCTCCCTCAGTTTTATAACCTCTCCATATCTACTTAGCCATGAGAAACTCATTCATATCCTTGATTCTTCTAAGACCAAGTCCACCTTTTCTTATAGGTTTGCACACCTTATCCCATGCAATCAAATTTATTCTCTTTTTTTCCTCAACCCCAGTCCAAAGAAAGGTTCTTTGGAATTTTTCAATAGCCACTACAAACTTAACAGGAATTTGAAAAAGACTGATGGCATAAAGAGGGATACTCTGGAGGGTAGATTTCAAAAGCTAGACCTTTCCCGCTTTACTGAGCAAAGAGACTTTCCATCCGGCTAACTTATTATTAACTTTATCCACCAGAGAACCCCAAAAGGTATCAGGAGGAACCTGACATAAAGGGAGCCCAAGATAGGAAGTAGTGAGATTCCCAATTTGGCTACCCAAAATAGCACTGACCTTTGTCAGTCTTCTCTCTAGAGTATTTATGAAATAAACAAAACTTTTAGACCAATTACTTAGTTGACCAGTTGCACTCCCATATCTATCCAAAGCTTTCTTTAGGCTTCTAGAATCTTTCATAGAAGAATTACCCATAATAATTGAATCATCCACAAATTGTTGATGAGAGCACACTTGGTCTACAGATGAGGGTTTAGGCCCTCTAAACTCTCCTTTTCAACAATATTTCCAATAAATCTTCCCAAGCATTCTTCTATAATTATAAAAAGAATAGGGGAAAGAGAACCCCCCTATTTGAGACCCCTAAAGGACTTGAAAAATGGTGAGGGAGACCCATTGACTAGCACAAATAAAGAAGCAGAGGAAACCAATTGCATAATAAGACATATGCTTCTTGAACAAAATCCAAAGGCTGAAAGAACAATCTGCATAAAGCCCCAGTCAATTCTATCATAGGCTTTAGATAAATCAAGCTTCAGAAGAAAACCTTCTTTTTTAGCCCTAGAAAGAGAGTGAATGTTCTCATGGACCATGATTATTGAGTCCAAAATTTGCCTCTCAAGGACAAACCCACTTTGCTGGGGAGATGATCAAGGGGAGCAAAGTCAGAATTCTAGAGGTCAAGACTTTAGAGATGATCTTGTACAAGGAGTTACATAGGCTTATAGGTCTAAAAAAATCCATGGTGTCAGCCCCCATCTTCTTAGGAATAAGAGAAATGAAAGTACCATTCAATTCTTTCAGAATTCTCCTAGCACCAAAGAATTCTTTCACAACACTAGACACCTCCCTTCCAACAATATGCCAATACATTTGAAAAAAAACATAGGGTAGGCATCCGGGCTCAGGGCCTTATTACCTTCAAAAGAATTGACAGCCTTGAAAATCTCATCATTAGTAGGGATAGTAGTAGTATAGGAATTCTGGTCAGCATCCAAGATAGAAGGGATGCAATCCAAAAGATCTCTTTGAGTTTGAGGGTCCAAATTCTGATCCTTAGTCAAAACATTGGAGAAAAACTCCAGAGCAACTTTCCTCATGGAATCTTCATTATCAATAATTCTGCCATTGACTTTAAGCTAAGAAATCTTGTTGATATCCTTCTATTTCAAAGTGGATATATGAAATTATTTGGTATTTCTATCCCCCTCCTTCAACCATACATTTCTCGATCTTTGTTTCCAAAAGGTTTCTTCTTTGGCTACGATATCATGATATTTCATTTGAATGTCATCTTCAGCCTCTCTAGAGACATTGTTGTAGCCATTATTCTAAATCTCATCTTGGATATCTTTCAGATCTAAGAGAGTGGCAGCTTTGGACACAAAAATGTTCCCAAAGAATTCCTTATTCCACCTGTAGATCAGGAAATTGAAAATCATCAAAACAATAGCAATTAGGACAACCACAAAACCTAAAGCTGTTATGAAAGCAATCCTAATCCAATCAATGAAGACATAAAGACAAGATATTCAAATCAAATGAAATCGAAGCAAACCGATGTAGATATCTCCTTCATGTGGCTCCATTGTTCTTCTTTCACCTTCAAATTTGATGTGGATCTCACCTACAAGTGCAAAATGCAAGTGGAAAGCAAGTTTTTAAGAGATCAAATTCATAGCATAAGGTTATTCAAAAATGTGATTGATTGATTGATCCCTTCATTGAAGAAAATCATCCAATTTATAGACAAATTGGAGAGAGGACAAGATTAGCATGAAGAGATTTGAAAGGAAATTCAAATCAAGAATGGTAAAATTATGACAAATGTATGACAATTTCTATGCAAGGCGTATGACAAATTATGACAAATTATGACAAGATTGAAATGCCATTCCCATGAAATTAGGGGAAATATTAGAAAAATTAAAGAAAATAGGAGAAATAGAAATTAGGTGAATTAATTAATAGGTTTTCATCCATTAATTAATTCATGAAAGAGACCTAGGACTAAATAAATAGATTTATTTAACCCATAAAGAAGAAGAAAAGGATTAAATGAACAAATCATAAAACCCTAGAAATAAGAGGACAAGGAATTAGGTCAAGACAATAAGAAATTAATGTAGGTTCGATCATGATTCTGATTGACAAAGGACCAATGTTGATAAATGATTGAGATTGGTTGACAAAAATCAATGACAAATTGACCAAGATTGACAAGGAGATCAAATTGATAGGCGCCAATTGACGAGGAACAATGACTAATCGATCCAAATTGACATGATTGAAAAGGACAAGGATCGATGACAAATCAATTGCAAAATGACAAGATTGACAAGGACAAAGATCGATGACGAATCGATCGCAAAATGATGAGATTGACAAGGACAAGGATCGATGATGAATCGATTGCAAAATGATGAGATTGACAAGGACAAGGATCGATGATGAATCAATCACAAAATGACAAGGCTGACAAGTTGATAATCGCAAATGATTACTAACAAGCTAAAGATGATTGAAAGATTGACAAGAGGACAAAACCCTAATTCCATCATCTATTAGGATTGACGATGTCCAAAATGATGATAAATGAGCATGCACCATGATGCAACAGGATAAGATCGACTAAAATCATGACTAAAGATTGCTATCGACAAGACCTAATTCAAAAGCAAGAAAAAATGAGGAATGCAGAAGAAGGACTCAATGCTTGCAAATGATAAAGACCAAGTGCACAACATAGAAGAAATGTTAATGCAATGCAAGAACCCTAAAATAAGGCAATGCGCAAATGTTAAAGTATGACTCCACAAGCGTTGACCATTTTTAGACGTCTACATTTTTCCCCTCTTTGAGACAATGCAATTCTAAGCGTTGTGTCAAAGAACAATAATGAAAATGCCCCAAACAATAACAATGACATATGCATTCCCCCTCGAGTTTTTTTCCGGAAAAATCCAGAAAAGAGGCCAAGTGATCGATAAGAATGACAGAAGATGATAAGTTCGAATGGATCAAAAATTGAAGGTCGGATGCACAAAGAAAAAGCATTGGAAGGTGCAAAAGACCACAACCATCATAAGATGGAGAGCATGCACATCTATCTAGGTACTGACAAAGATCTATATAAGAGACAAGGAGAAGGAAAAGAGGTCATTTGCACTGGCCAAAGTGGAGGAGTTGTTGCTCAGGAAAAAGGACCCTTGCAGAGAGATGGCGAACATTCCAATGGCAGATCACCTTGGGGAATGTGTATGCACCTACAGCTGACTGGACGATGTGGGAGCAGTTGTATGTAGCTCAAAAACCCATATGTTCAATTTCATGAAGTTTGCTTGATTACGGGACATTGTGGGGCCCACAAGGGAGGAAAAAATGTAGATCTGCACCTGTGTGGTGATATTCTGCACCTGTGTAATGATGTTTTGCACCTATGTAAGCTTGATGCTTCACAAGCGCAAGACAGTGTGCACAAGTGCAATTGTGCACTTATGACTCTAGTTTGACCGAAAGTAGTGCGCAGATGATCCTAAAAAGAGGGATAAGGGTAGGATAGGTCAAAAATAGATAAGAAAACCCTGATGGGTGCATGAAACAAGGAAATGTAGCCCTTAGGAGAAAACCCTAAAACTAACAAATTGTACCCCAATTGTGATGCAGAGTCGACAGTATCCATTGATCACGTGGGAGAACAGACCCGACTGCTTCATGTTGCGATATAGACTCAGGAGTACTGACAAAGACACATTAGCAGGACTTGGATTATACTACATTACGTACATGTCTGAGATTAGGGTAAACACAGGACTTCTCACCGCATTGGCTGAGCGATGGCATTCAAAGACTTCCTCTTTCCATCTTCTGACTAGAGAGGTGACTATGACACTAGAGGATGTGTGGCATATCCTCTGCATTCTGATTCATTGGGAGATGGTGGTGTACAACCCAATGACATGGAGAGACTCTTTGTGCAGATTATTTGAGTGTGATGCAGATGACCTTGATATCATAGAGAGGGAGATCCACTAGGAGACCATGGTAGCAAAGTATGATCAGCGATATGTGGTGATAGCAGTGGTTATGGCATGCCTATTAGCAGGTGACAGACGAGGACATGGATTCCCTATTGGATGGGGAAGAGTGTTAGAGTAGATGGCGATAGAGGGGACTGTATATGCATGGGGACCATGTGTGCTTGCCATGCTATATGTTTAGTTGCATCAGATAGCATATCAGAGGGTACAAACTTTGAGTTGTGGGGTCACACTTTTATAGGTATGGGCATTTGAGCACATAGCCATATGTCAATTGATTGCAGAGAGACAGGTAGTACCACATCAACCATAGGTGTACTACTATGGGGGAGCACTGAGATAGGGTCCATTCAGATACATATTGTATTGGTGACATGAGCTAGACAGGTTGAGAGATTTCACCCTGGAGGCCATATCATGAGTGCCCTGGATGGTCAGATGATGGCGATGAGCTACCATATTGTAGATAGGAGAGATATCTGATTGGGCGACCAGTGAATTGCCAGAGAGTGATTGAGATGTATCTGCCAAAGAGAGTCAAACGACAGTTTGGAGAGAGGCAGGATGTACCGATAGGGACTACACACTTTTCCCGATCCCACAGAGAGATGAGTCAGTGGGGGAGGATGATTCAGCCACACATAGCATATACCGACTTCATATAGCTATAGCAGAGACAGTGGGATTGGAGATTAGATGTTGTAGATGTCAGGACGACAGAGAGGTATCAACGATGGTTTTCACGATAGCGGCCAGTGCCATTGACGGATCCTGATATGCCAGTATCGAGGAGATAGGAGGACTTCCCACTCACTGGAGAGGAGGAGGATGATGATGAGGGAGAGGAGGAGGGAGATGATGAGGAGGAAGATGATGTGGATGAGGGGGATGAGGATGAGGGGGGCGAGGATGAGGGGGATGAGGAGGCTGAGGAGGAAAATGAGGGAGAGGAAAGTCCTAGGTGCATGTAGAGAGATGAGCCAGATCCAACAGATCATGAGGCATTTCAGGATATACCCATAGGGCAGGAGATAGCTAGCGTAGAGGAGATGCATATATGTAGGGCCGCCATAGCGAGTCAGCATGATGACATTGCTACATTAGAGAGACAGAATGCTATCTTGAGGACAAAACAGGATCAGTGGTCAACTAAGAGGGATACATATAGAGCAGAGACAACCAGGCTAATAGTGGCTCGAGATATAGCGATAGCCCAGGCATAGCAAGTAGAGCAGAGAGTGACTGAGTATGTTGGGTCAATTAGGGATGCTAGTGCACGTGAGATGGCACAGATGTTATTAGAGGCAAGAGATGAGATGCGCCATTTGAGGACTCTATATGAGAGTGCAGTTCCACCAGAGCAGAGAGCAGCGTCATATCAGTCATGATCAAGGATAGAGAGTAGGCCACACTCTCGGAGGTCAGTGAGCAGCATGGGGGTGAGTGGACCTATGAGACCACCATAGCTAGGACCAGGGATAGGAGGGGCTTCATCCTTGAGACATGGCAGGGATGAGGAGGACAGAGGGAGCACCCAGTGGCAGAGGCACATGCTCCTTATGATAGAGACATATATAGTTTGACATTATGTACTTAGCCTGCGGGTCATACATAGGACAGACAGTCCAATTTTGTACTCTGATATTTTTCTCTTTGTTTTGATATATGATATGATATGCAACTATATGATGGGATGCAATGTGTTATGGCTTAAGTTTACTTTCCATGTATGGATGTCATATGCACTATCTATATACTATCTTTGGAACATGTATGAATGTTGTTTATGTTTGTGATGCATTTATAAGATGAAATGAATAAAATGCTTTGTATGGGCTTAATATAATGCAAATGTACTAACCAATGAATGCAGGATGTAGCTTATTTTTATTTTTTATTTTTTAGAGATCGGAGAACTAGACCGAACTAACTGCCAAGACTGATGGAAGAAATGTTAGTAAGAAGAAATTAGACAGAGGATAGTTAGAGATGAAGGAAAACTTGCTTTCACAAATGCACATAAGTAGGTGAGAACCTTTATTTATTGTAGCAAAGCGGATGCAGAGCATCATGGCATTGAAGGCTAGAGCTGGAATGCAACCCCTTTTGCAAAAGATCGACACATCACAGACAAGGAATGAGTGAAGCATCCTAGGGTACATACACCAAGGGTCAAGGTATGTGCGGCTTTCACAAAGTGAACGTACTTATCACAGACACCCAATGATATAGTTGCCCCTGTTTGTGACAAACATTCCACAAACAGCAAACACAACAAAAAAAGGAAAGAGACCATGAACCATCCCGGTCACTCTAAATCACTCAGTGACATCATCAAGCAACATAGGAACATGATCGAAGCCAAAGATAAATTAGTAAAAAGATAAGATGCACAAATTCAATCAAGTCAAACAAACAGTCTGATCTTCATTGTCAAAAGTGGAAAACAAGAATGATCATGTTGTCTGGTTTTAGGGAATGCGGTACCCTGTCGAAGACAGGACACAATCTAGTTTCAAGAATACCACACCCTATATAAGACCCATGATAATGTTGACAAGGACCAATGGTAACATTGATGCTATTTGGATTGATGTGACAACTGTGACTAGGTTGAATGCTTGCTTGGTTGAGCAGTTCATCTGTTAATGCGTGATTTCATTAAAGCATAATATTTGATTGATTGTCGTTGGATGCATGCTCAGCAATCTATCTATGCACAAAGGGGACCATTTATTGACAAAATGCAAAATGCCAAAGAAATTGTTTTTGGATTTTGATGTTTTTCACTTTGTAGGAATTTCGAGTTTTTTACAATTTTTTGTTTGTTTTTTAGGACTTTATTTGACTTTGTAGGGATTTTTTCAAGACATTATTTGATTTTTAGGGATTTTTTCAGGACATTATATGATTTTTAGGGATTTTTTCAGGACATTGTTTGATTTTTAGGGATTTTTTCAGGACATTGTTTAATTTTTAGGGATTTTTTTAGGACATTGTTTGATTTTTAGGGATTTTTTCAGGACATTGTTTGATTTTTTATGATTTTGCCCCCAGTGTCTAGCAAGGCAAGGAATATGACAAATGGATAAACAATCTTGCTGAAATGTTGGTGGATAGAAGGAAGATAAAGGCCTTTTATTATGGAGACAATGCAGATGCAATTTTCAAGGGCTATTGTGTGATGGGACAAGAGACTGGATATGACAATGTAAAGCAGGAACATGGCATGAGGGACATGTCAAGAGGTTTTTGAAACTATGTTTAAATTTTGCATCCTTATGTCAGATCAAGATCAAGGAATGAAAAAGAGTGTATGGATAGTGATAAGATATCGATAGGATAAGCAAGACCAAGAATGGATAAGGGACATGGACTGAAGGTTGGGATTGGTGAAGGGATAGTGGTAGAAAGTTGCAATAAGACAGGGAATATGAATGAAAGGCTGTAATAATCAAATGGATAAATACCAAAAGCTATGATAGACTAAAAGCTACAAACAAGATGCATGATGCTCATGATGATCCTCAGCCTTGTCAAGATCAAAGGTGGAAAGGGAAACTGGACATGAGGGACAATAGGATATGAAGGGTAATGACAGGGGTTCGATAGGATAATGGATCAATGAAGGACAAAAGATATGATAGGATAAAGCCTGTCCCCAAGTACGGTATGCAAGAAGTTCATAGATTATGCATGACGCCTATTTGCCAGGTTTTCATCATGGTACTTGCCCAAGGTGCCTGTTTGCCAGGTTTTCACCAGTGGACGAATTATTTTTGCTTTACTTTTTTCTTTCTTTTTCTTTTTTCTCACCTTTTTTTTTTTTTGGATTATGACATTTTAGTCGAAAATGGACACATGATAGAGGATGGAAGAAGGACTCAAACATCTTTTTTTTTTTGGATAGTAGCCTTGAAAAAAATGGACCATGACCTTTAAAAGTATGCTCAAAGACGTTGGTAGGATAAGGACATGGAAAAAGAGATGAAATTAAGGCCAGGATTTATGCAAAGGATGGGATCAAAGGGATCGAAGGATGGAAAATATGCATTGGATAATGGATAGGGTATTGGAAGAATTGGGCTTCACTGGATGGAAATGAAGGCAAGATCAACATTGGAACACACCTTGACGGGTGGTGGATTGATGGAGGAAAAATGGATCTCAGATTGTGAGATTTGGATGGAGGAATAGTTTGGGATTTTGGAACATAAGGGCCCAAAATGGATGAAGAAGGTGATGGAGGAACAAATTTGAGAGGGTTGGATGGAGGAATAGCAACTTTGGATGCCAAGTTGGATGTTTCTTTAGGATTTTGTGCTTCAAGGAGCCGCTTAGGGATCCACATCATTTTTGATTTTTCATGTTTTTGTGGTTCCTTGGAGTGCATTGCCAACACAAGGGATTTAGGAACCCATATAGATTTTAACTTTTTTTTTTGAGCAATGGGCCTTTGTGACCTTTTGGATTTTTCCTTTTCTTTTTGGATCATATTTTTCTTTGCTTTGACATGTTGATTAGATTGGACATGTTGATCCTTGAATACATGTGGTTTTTTAGACTTATGACTTTTATGCTTGGCATCCAAATTGCTTGGAGGGGAAAAGGAATGCATGGTTGGATAGGAATGAAGTGGAGGTTTTTTGCATGGATGAAAGTTACTCAAATATGTGTTCCTTTGTTGACCTTACATACAAGACACAGGGATATTATAAGGACCTAAGATGGATGGAAGGGATAAAGGGGAAGGGATATGTTTGGATTTTGAAGGGATGTTGGATTTAGTAGGGGTACCCACGTCTTGAGGAATTTCACTGAGGCCATGACCCTTAATATTTTCTTTAACATGAAGGGATTCTTGCTTATGGAGATCTACTCCTTTGCCTTTATGAATATCTTGACTTGTAGGATACTCTTTTCTTTGGGAAGAAGATGCGAATCCATTATGAGGTGGATATGATATGAGAGAAATAATGAGATCTTGAAGTGGATCAGATTGCACCAAAGTGGAAGAACCCATTATGCATGTCGAGGGTTCATGAACATCTTGCAATGACACGTTAGAATCATGAGGGGGATTAGGATCATGAGGGGGACTAGGATTGTGTAGTGGACATGGTTCAATGACAGGCTCTTCAAGAGATGGAATGGGAGAAATAATGGGATCATCAAAAGAAATGCGATCTTGGAGTGTATATGGAGCATTAAGACAAGGAGATGGAGGAACAAAAGGATCTTGTGGAGGATTTAAAGGAATAATTTGATCTTGACAAGGAGGAAGATCATTGGAATCCTCTTTAAAGTTGCTTTGCTCTTGACTTTTAATGGGATCATTAGAAAGGATGGAAGTGATATCTTGATCTTTCTTAGGAAGTGGAATGCTAATAGGATTTGAAAGGACATTTTTTTCATGAAATGGAAGTGGATCATTTGGGATTGGATGGACTGGGATATCTTGATCTTCCTCGGGGAATAGAGTGTCAATAGGACTTTGGATAGGATGGACAAGAATAGGGGAATCATTGTGAGTGTCTGGGAACAAGGGGTCCTGGTCAACAATTGGATGGGATGATAAGGTTTCAGGATCTTGATCTTGATTTTTTTTAAGACACATTTCTTCATGCTCTAAATTATCCTCTTGACATGGGGTTGGACTTTGGATATGCATGGGGGATTCTGACAAGGGATCAATGTTTTGGCATGAAGGAAATGCACTTTGAACATTTGTGATGGATTCTGGCAAGGAATCAATGCTTGAACATGAGGAAGAGGGACTTCAAATGGGGTCCTCTAAAATAGGTAATGGAAATAAAGTGCATGGTGGCATTGGATCTAGTATTTCTGAAACATGACAAGGATGTGCATCATGAATTGGATTATCTTGGCAATCAATTATGGATAGCCCTTGGATAATTTCATCCTTGGGCGTATTGTTTGATGAGGACAATATGGAAGGTTCTTGTGAAACTTCTAAAGGTGTAGGAATAGATGCCATTGGAGAGTCAATGTGTTTGTGGGGGGATGAGGCATTGCTAGACATAAGTGTATTATCTTGATCTTCCTCAAAGAACTCACTTGGTAATTTCCTTAAGATCCTTGCAATAAGGCCACCTTTCTTTCAAGGTTTTGACATAGTTGTATTTGGAATTTGAACTTGTTTGAAAAGGAGTTGGTTCTGGTCTAATGTCATGTTTTGATTTCGAACTAGATGTTGATCAAATCTGTTTGACATGTTCAAAATTTGGCTTGGTGCATGTTGCAAGTTTTGTTTTTGAATTTGTGATTGTAGTTGTCAATACTGAGTTTGTTGTCAATAATTAACAGTTGGTTGGACATATTGTTGAAATTGGACCTTTGGTTGTGTTGGTTGTATATGTTGGAACTATTGAACAATTGGTTGTGATGGTTGAAAATCTGATTGATAGTAAACACCTTCTTGTTCTTGTTGTGGAGGCACATAATGTTGTTGTCTCTTTTCTTGAAATTGTTTCATCATCTCTATTTGTGAGAGGAGATCTGGTATGTTTGATTGTTCAATAAGAGATCTTACATCAATTGGCTCAATATTTGGATTTCAACCTGGAAATTTTTGAAACATTTTGGACATTAGTGATCTATTCTTCTCAATGTTTTTCACTTTTTGTTCCAAAATCTCCTTTTCTTGAGCTAATTTCTCCTCTAATTTTTGTATTTGGACATTTACATCATCATGATAAGTTTGATCCAAGTTCTGAGACATGTAGAGATTGGATTGACATGATTGATTTCTCAATTGTGATGACATGGCTTTGTAAGAAAATTGAGACCTCATTTCAACAAACATGTCATTATGCAATGCAACTAATGGGATTGACAAATGCAACCTAAAAGGATGACAATGCAACTTAATGTTTTTGTACCTTCTAAATTTTTGGAGACAAACTTTTGAAATGCAAAGCTAAAGACACAACCTTGGGAAATTGAAATGAAGTCAAGACCTTAAAGGACAAAGGACCAAATGACAATAGGACAAATTGACAATGTCTCACCTATATGCTTGGATACTAAGCTAGGTTTGACAAAAATGATATTAATGAAAGGAAAAATTTTAGACAAGGTCAAGACTCCCTAACAACAACTTAGGGTATCATCCAAAGTTTTGATTTTTTAAGTTTGACAAACCAAATTTTTGAGACTAAATGCAAGAAGGCAATGATTATGACAATGACTTAGGATATGACATGAAAATGATCTAAGGATATGATATGACAAGATGAAGCCAGGACAAGATGACAATACAATGATAAGGATATGCGAAGATCAATGACTTGGAATATGTAAAATGTAACCTAGGCAAGACCTAATTTTAGCATGACAAGGATAATGCACAAATGTCACCTAAATGGAAATCTAGCTTAGATATGACAATGAAATGCAAACTTAGGGAAATGATTTTGAACCTAAGTGCAAAATGAGGACACTTGCAATGAAAAGGACTAAAATGAAGGGAGATGACACTATGTCCTAGGACCTAAGTTGGACTATGCAAAACCTAGCCTAAAGTGACATGAATCTTGAAACAGAGATATTCAATGTTTTGACAAGCCATGTTCAAATGTTGGATGAATACTTGGACAAATTTGGACTTTTTTTTGGATTTTGTTTTGAATTGAAGGTTGTTGATTTTGAAAAACACAAGTTGATTATGAGAACTTTTGAAAGTTTGTTTTTTATTTAACTTTTGACAATTACGGAAGACAAAAATGTTTGTTTGACTTTGACTCAAGACAATCAAGCACATTCACAACAAATCCTATGGTTGGCAAGGGCAATATCTATTGAATCCTCTAACCATAAAATACAACACTCAGCCGGATAGCTAGACGCTTGGTAGCACTGGCTCCCCCTTACAGTGCACTCACTTCTCGGGCATACCAAGCTTTGAGTTCAAGGGGCATCACTTCCCAAGAACTTGCTATCTCTAACTGAGGAGTACATGAGAAGTGTCTTCGGCATGCACGTATCACAATGTCTGAACCAATAGATAGAAGGATTTTGGCATCTAAAAATAAGAGATTCTAGTAAGGGCATCCGTTTTGGTGGGTATTGATCCAGCAAATAAATTGTCGCAATACCATTCCAGCACCTGTTGTCTACAACTTTCGTTGCATCCACAGTTATTTAGAGTGGTTCAGAAGATCTTAGCTTTAGCCCATCACCACTTTGGGTCATTCCCTCTCACCAATGCTTGTGTGAAGTGCCAGGCAAATTAGGAGGCAGGCCCATTTCTAAGGGTTAAAACATGTAATCAAATTAAAAACAGACAAAGCATGCATGGTGTTCATTAACCTTTAAGAAATGAAATGTGCAACTACTTAAAAAATTGCAAGCAAGATGTTTTAATTAGAGTCTTTGACCACGTCCTGCATAAGATTCATTAGTAGTTGCATTTTTAGTCTTCATCACACGTAACACCAAGATGTTGTACAGAGAATTAGCACCAAAGAAAAACTAGAATGCAAGAAACAGAATGAAAACAAACAAATTTGCAAGTAAAAACAACTGACTTCACCTCTGTTTCTGGCCTTACACAAGCGCAGAATGCCTCAACATAGGTGTAGAACCCATCAACACAAGTGCATAAAACTTCAACATAGGCACAGAATGCCTCAACACAAGCACAGAACCCATCAACACAGGCAGAGAAGTGTCCAGAGAGCTCCAAGTCGCCCTGTTTCTTGAGTTTTTCACTTGCAAATAGCTCAAAAGCACTAAAAACATGATTAAGGGGTTAGTTCACGTCAGGTTCACCAAAATGTACATCAGGAAATTAAAAATCATCAAAACAATAGCAATTATGACAACCACAAAACCTAAAGCTATTATGAAAGCAATCCTAATCCAATCAATGAAGACATAAAGACAAGATATTCAAATCAAATGAAATCGAAGCAAATCGACATAGATATCTCCTTCATGTGGCTCCATTGTTCTTCTTTCACCTTCAAATTTGATGTGGATCTCACCTATAAGTGCAAAATGCAAGTGGAAAGCAAGTTGTTAAGGGATGAAATTCGTAGCATAAGGTTACTCAAAAATGTGATTGATTGATTGATCCCTTCATTGAAGAAAATCATCCAATTTATAGACAAATTGGAGAGAGGACAAGATTAGCATGAAGAGATTTGAAAGAAAATTGAAATCAAGAATGGCAAAATTATGACAAATGTATGACAATTTCTATGCAAGGCATATGACAAATTATGACAAATTATGACAAGATTGAAATGCCATTCCCATGAAATATGGGGAAATATTAGAAAAATTAAAGAAAATAGGAGAAATAGAAATTAGGTGAATTAATTAATAGGTTTTCATCCATTAATTAATTCATGAAAGAGACCTAGGACTAAATAAATAGATTTATTTAACCCATAAAGAAGAAGAAAAGGATTAAATGAACAAATCATAAAACCCTAGAAATAAGAGGACAAGGAATTAGGTCAAGACAATAAGAAATTAATGTAGGTTCGATCATGATTCTGATTGACAAAGGACCAATGTTGATAAATGATTGAGATTGGTTGACAAAAATCAATGACAAATTGACCAAGATTGACAAGGAGATCAAATTGATAGGTGCCAATTGAGGAGGAACAATGACTAATCAATCCAAATTGACATGATTGAAAAGGACAAGGATCGATGATGAATCAATCGCAAAATGATAAGATTGACAAGGACAAAGATCGATGATTAATCGATCGCAAAATGATGAGATTGACAAGGACAAGGATCGATGATGAATTGATTGCAAAATGATGAGATTGACAAGGACAAGGATTGATGACGAATCGATCACAAAATGACAAGGCTGACAAGTTGATAATCACAAATGATTACTAACAAGCTAAAGATGATTGAAAGATTGACAAGAGGACAAAACCCTAATTCCATCATCGATTAGGATTGACGATGTCCAAAATGATGATAAATGAGCATGCACCATGATGCGACAGGATAAGATCAACCAAAATCATGACTGAAGATTGCTATCGACAAGACCTAATTCGAAAGTGAGAAAAAATGAGGAATGCAGAAGAAGGACTTAATGCTCACAAATGATAAAGACCAAGTGCACAACATAGAAGAAATGTTAATGTAGTGCAAGAACCCTAAAATAAGGCAATGCACAAATGTTAAAGTATGACTCTATAAGCGTTGACCATTTTTAGACGTCTACACCAGCTTTTAACATTGTCTTTCACAAACTTCATCTTTTTAACCACCTTATACATAGAATTTCCTTCAACTCTAACCTACCACCATTCCTTGATTTTGCTTTCAAGGTCTGGGTGTTTGGTCCACATTCTTTCAAATATATAAGGGAAATGTCTCCTTCCCTGCTTGGGGTCAGCATTAAAAGATATAGGATAATGATCCGACCCAGCCCTGATATGAGCAGATAAGGAACAAAAGTAGGAATTAAACCAATCATGAGAAATTAATACTCTATCAAGCCTAACCTGAATTAAGTCTTCTCCACTCCTTCTATTGGTCCATGTGTATTTAACCCCTTGCAAGTCCAGATCATGGAGAGCATGGTTGATAATGAACTCCATCAAGTCCAATTTGTTGTCTAGATTGGTTTGGCTTCCTCCCTTCTTCTCATTTTCTCTTAGAGGGGTGTTGAAATCCCCCATAATAATCCATCTATCTTCAGCAAACTTACTTCTAATTGAGGATAGGTTCTTCCATAAAACACTTGTGCCAGCTTTAGTTTTAGGGGCATACACATTGGTCAAGGCCCATGAAGTACCTTCTTTCAGATGATTAAATATAATACAAGCCATATTGTTATTCTGAATCAACACCTCTCCCTTTACATTATTATTATTTTAGAAAGTAGCTATACCCCCAGAAGCCCCTTTAGAGCTACTGCCACTAACTCCCCCATTACTAACATTTTCAGACATTCAACCTTTTCCTTAGACATTTTTGTTTCCTGAATCATAACAACATTTGGGTTTTTGTCTCTACTCATACTTTTTATTAAGTCTTGTTTATGAGGATTATTCGATCCTCGAATATTCTAGATTCTTACTAGCTTCCATGGCCCTCTTCTTTGCATTAGAATATCTTCCAGGTGATGTGTGTTGAGCCCCCACATCCCCTAACCTACTTCTAGTGTTTCTGGTAGTCTGATGGTTGTTGTTATTATTATTTTTATTTTGTTCTTGCCTTTTCTATTTTCCTCCAATGTTTCAACCTCCTCCTGATTTATCCCACTCTTTCTCAAGGCCTTGTCTACGTCTTCTTCATTTCCCCATATTGTTTTCCTCTAGGAAAGTCGACTTGACTTGAGCCGAAGAAACCAACGATATCTCCAAAAGTCCTTGCTCTAGAACATTATCATGTTGAGCATCTTGAAACCATCTTACTCCATTTTCAGACCCTGAAGAGTTAGGAACATCTCCCTCCTCCTTATTGTCTGTGGTTTGACTGTCTCATTTATCCATTTGATTACTTTCCCACTTTTCACTCTCAGCTATATTCTTGTATGTTGTGTCCTTTTGGTCACTTAGGTTATTCTTCTCACCATCATTAGAATCCCCTCCACTTTTATCCTTCTCATTTTCCTGTTGGGAAATCTTATCTTCCATTCTATCCACCATCTCACTTCCTATTTCTCTGGTTGATTCCTCCTCATTTCTTCTCATCTAGGATTGTTTCTCTTGATCCAGACCTTTAGAAGGAGGATCTTTCAAAGGTTTTTCTATTTTATTATCTAGGTTTATTTCCACCTTTTTCCAGACCCTTGTTTGGGTTTGAGGTTTGGAAACTTTGTTTGGGCACTTTTTAGCCCAGTGTCCCACTCTTTTATAGTGAAAACAAGCGAAGGGGATAGATTCATAAACAATATTTTGCATCCATTTACCAAGTTTTTAATCTATCTCTATTTCCTCTGGCATGTCTGTATCAGGTCCTACCCCTATGCAAATTCTGGCATAAATGAGTCTTCTTCTAGACGTTGTCATCGGGTCAATAGAAAGAAGCTCCTCGAAAGCATTAGCTATCCCAGAAAACACATCTTTCTCCCAGTACTCCATTGGAAGACCTAGAAGCTTAATCCAAATAGACACTTGGACCACAAACTCATCATCCTGACCCGAGTTAGGGTACCATTTCTGGATATACATTATGTATTTACCTATCATCCAGGTTCCATTGCAGAGGATCTATGTGCGATCTTCTTCACATGAGAAGGAAAAGGAGATACATCCTTTATTCATAGCTACTACATCCACCTAACCTTTTAGATTCCATTTTCTCTTCACGAATCCATGAACAACCTCAATATTAGGTCTCACCCCAAAGAATTTGCCTATCAAGGTGCTTTCCATCCAAGCAATATTATGATCTATTATTTGATCAGGAATGGATATGACGTACTTTCCCTTAGAAATATTCGATATATTCTCAATAGGAGGCAAAGTTGACTTACCTTTAGGTTTGATTCCAAACACAGAAGACCATTTACCAATCTTCTCAAGCCTAGGTTCACATGATTTGGGACCCCCACCTGGGTCCCCCGAATCCAAAGGGGCATCGGGTTCCAAACATGCTGGTCCCTCCCCCTCCAAAGAGTCAAAAAATATGCTTGCTACCTGATGTCCTAATGCTGCTCTAGGTCTCTCACCCAAAACATTTGAATTTTGGGCCTAACCATTCCCCTTGTCCGCTCTGCTCCACTCTCAGAATGCAAATTAGGTTCGGGAAAATGACAGTCCAGAAGAAGAAATGAGAAATGCAGAATACCACATTAGAAAAATCAATGAAAAACTAAAAATACTATCCAATTGACCAAGAATGCCATCAAATGTGCCAAGAATGTTGTCAAATTAACCCAAAACCCTACTGAATTGATTAAAAACATTGCAAAATTGACCAGAAACATTGTTAAACCGAATAAGAACGTTGTCAAATATACCAAAAACACTACAAGACGTACCAAAAACTCTAAGGTATAGACTAAAAATGCTAAAGTATGGAAAAACATAAAAACAAAGTTGATAAATCTCCCATAAATGCTATTTGAGGTGATGGGATGCTACAATAGAGACCAAGAATGCGATTCAAGAGCCCGAGAGAGTTAATCTACACACCGACAAAGCTAATCAACCTATCAATGAGATTTCCTACAAGAAAGCTTGTTAAAGATCAAAGGGGCTAGGCCCCATGGTGGGCGCCAAATTGTCATGTGTGTGAAGTAGGGTACCTACAGTTGCAACACAAAAAATCAATAGATCATTACAAGCATGGTTAGCAAATTAAAATCAAATGAAAGATAAACCATGACAAAGTGACCTATCGCTTCCTAAGAGATGTGAGTGTTAATTTTCTCTTAGATCTAGATAATAAATCCCAGTGACTTTACTACACCTAGATGGAGGATTTAAAATGATATGATATGCAAGCTAGATGAGATTGATTATGTCAAATTGATCCAAGAGGCTAATTAAGCTAATGATATGAATGATTAAGCTATGATTCTGATGCAATTAAGCTAGAATAGAAATTGACTAAGCTACATGATTCAACAATTATGCTAGAAAATGATCAAATTAAGATAGATCTAAGATGCAATCACCTATAATAACAATGCTTAAATGATATGCTAAAATGGATATGCCTATAGTAATAATGCCTAAAATGATATGAGATGGGATCTTCCTATAGTAACAATGCATAAGATGAAAATGAGATGGGATCCTTTGTGCTCCAAAATGGGGGATATTTATAGGATTTCCAAGGCCAGGGGTGAGGTGGCAAGAATCGACGGTCAAGATTGAGTCTGAAGATATCAAGGGTGAAATTGAAGGAGGTTGGAGAAGAGGTTGGAGGGAGGGACACTTGTCATCTCTATGGTGACAAGTGTCAAGGAGCCTTTCTCATAAGAGGGCAAGTGTCTAAGGGCCAAAATGTTGTGTGTGTGAAGTAGGGTACCTGCAGCTACAATGCAAGCACTCAATAGATCATTATAAGCATGGTTAGAAAAATTAAAATCAAAATGAAAGATAAACCATGACAAAGTGACATATTTCCTCCTAAGAGATGCGAGTGTGGATTTTCTCTCGATCTGGATAAGCAATCCCAGTGACTTGACTACACCTAGATGAAAGATTTAAAATGATATGATGAGATTGATTATGCTAAATTGATCCAAGAGGATAATTAAGCTAATGATATGCATGATTAAGATATGGTGATGATGCAATTAAGCTAGAATAGAGATTGATTAAGCTACATGATTCAACAATTATGTTATAAAATGATCAAATTAAGCTAGATCTAAGATGCAATTGCCTATAATAACAATGCTTAAATGATATGCTAAAATGGATGTGCCTATAGTAACAATTCATGAAATGATATGAGATGGGATCTACCTATAGTAACAATGCATAAGATGAAAATGAGATGGGATCCTTTGATGTATAGGATTTCCAAGGCTAGGGGTGAGGTGGCAGGAATCAACAGTCCAGATTGAGTCTGAAGATATCAAGGGTGAAAGTGGAGGAGGTTGGAGAAGAGGTTGGAGGGAGGGACACTTGTTATCTCTATTGTGACAAGTGTCAAGGAGCCTTGCTCATAAAAGGGCAAGTGTCCAAGGGAGGATACATGTTGCATAAGTTCCATGTATAAGGAGGTTAGGATAGGGTTAGTTAAACCCAGGGTTAGGTGGAATGGGTTAGGTTAGAGGGCGGCTAGGTTAGGTGGTTAGAAGTTAGGAGGCATGTGGGTAATTTGAATTTAAAAATTCAAATAATATGAAAAGGCTAATTGACTTTCAACAACTCATAAATTGATTTGTTTTAATTAATTATGAGATTAGAAGAATGAATTAAATGGGGGGAGGATTAATTAATTTAGATTAATTAATCAAAGGGGACTATTGAAATGAACCTATTAAATAAATCCTTAGATTTATTAATAAGTAGATGAATCAGAGAATTTAATCAAATTGCTAATGAATTCAATTACATTGGGAAGGGGGATTAATCAAATAATTTCTTATTCAAATAATTATCTTCAGATCATTTTTAGGTGTATACAGGAAGATATTCTTAATGATTTGAGCTAACATGTTACCGTTACCACGTTTCATTACCATTTGGTCTTTGGGACATCTTGATCAAGGTATTATTATTTGCACATGATATAAATAGAAGTTTTTTGAATCATTTGAGAAGACAAAGAAGACAAAAGATAGAAGATAGAAGACAGAGTTTAGAGATCTTGTGAAGATGTAGAAACGATGAGATTTTGGTCCAGCAGGACTAAAACTGGAAGGGATGAGGTCCGGATTAGGGTTGAATCGATGAACTATTTCTGGAGGTTGATTTAATGTGTAGATGATCTACAGATCTTATATTTGTGTTGTAAGCATTGTTTGTATCCTAGACTATGATCCAACATGTGGCATATGTAATTCTTCAAACTGTTATAAGAATTGTTCATCTTGTTTACCAGTTATGTATTTTGTGATGTTACCGATTGTTCTTTCTGCTTTATCTAGTGTTGTGCTACCAGTTACCGGTATATCTTGCATGGTGTTTGTGTTAGGCTGCAAGGATGGGATGTCCTTCATTGGATCTCCCTACCTTGACTGCATCAAGTACTTGCAAACCTGCATCAAAGACCAAGACAACATATACGATACATATACATCATAATAAATAGACAAGTGATAGATAATCGTAATGACATATCATGCTCGCAATGAATGATATGGAATCATCTCTACTGATGAAGACAGTCACACAATATAATATCAAGACATCACATAGAATCATCATGATGAAATAGGGTTATTAGCATCATGAGTTATATAGTCCACGTAAGCAATAATCATATGTAAATCCATGAATCATATATATCCATCCATCAAGGTGATACTATGTACTACCATCCATAAGAATCATCAATATTCCACATGTCATATAGTAGGTCTAGCATCATCAATCACATAAATCTCCAAAACATGATGAGTCATATCGAGTAATCATAAAACCACATAGAGTCCTAGTATCGATGTTACCATCTAAGATAGCAATAGATTCATAAATAAACATCCAAGTATCCATCTTAAATCTATATGTCTATCAGAATGCAAATCAAAACACAAGTCTAGGAGGGGCACTACAAACTTCATGCATTCAATTGAAACCCTTCATGGGAGGGAACTATTATACAAGTCTAAGCTACTGGAAAAACTTAGATTCAAGCTCAATAAGAAATTAGAAGACCTAGCATTTATAAAAAGATGTCATGATTGTGATGTTTCTCCTTCTTTCATTAAGATTTCTCATCATTTGCATTGTGCCAAGATTAAGCACATCTTCCTTTGGCCTAGTATGTCCCTTCTATGAGCAGTTATCCAATCCACAAGGAGGTCCATTGATCATATATCTTATAGATTTCTACCACTCCTCTTAGAGGTTTCTCGATGCTTGTGTCTCGATTTATGGATCTTCTTAGACATTACATCATATGGAAAGGCTATGGTTATAAAAGTTGATTGTGAGCATAGGCATAAGAGAAAAAATTTCTCCTTAGTGGGTGGTTCTCATCATCAATATGTTGTTGGATGACCATCCCATGGATCCCCTTTGACTATGGTTCAACCTCTTCATGGGTCTCCCCATCTTCGTTGGCAATCGACTCCCTCCTTCACTCCCATCCAGCACTCCCTCTCACCGTCCACAACCTCGCAAAACCTCACTCCCTTCCCACCTTTCTCTGTCACTCCCCTCCACCCTTCTTCTCCCCAAGAGGGCCTCAAGTCCTCCCTATCCAAAATGTTCCCCCTTTTCTTTCTCTTCCCCCTCTTCTCGCACTTCCCTCTCCCACTGTCACTCCTATCATGTGCTCTTCGAGTCTGTCCTCACAGTGAGCAACAACCCCTTGTCTTCCTTCTCTAATCTACCATCCTCGCTGAATCTAGTGAACTATGGCACACTCCAACAACTCTCAAGCACCAATAGTCAGCTGCAAGTCTCCTTTGGTACATTACCTCTCTCTCTCTCCTTCCTTGCAATGTTCTATATGCATTTATGATGATTTGACTTCTCTTTCTAATCCAATCTCTTCTCGATCCTCCAATCACCTTTTTGTCACCTCCCCACTCCCTGTGGTCCCCTCGGTGGATAACTTATGAATTAATTTTTCTCTCTCCAATCCCAACCTTGATCGTGGCCCCCCTCTCTCATGGGCTTGTCCCTTTTGAATCTCGTACCCTCATTGCTTCACCCACTATATATTTCTCAAGCCTTCTCTCATTTCAATCATCTTCCCTCCCCCAATATTACCCCTACCTTGGTGCATGATTGGGAGAGAAAGATTGTTGTGAACCTTTCTAGCACTTATTTGGACCCGCTTTCCTTAAATTTTTTAAAGAGAGGCCTAGGTTTTACAATCTCCCCCTCCTCCATCCTTGTGTCTGATATTCTCATTGAAATTGAGAAAGCTGTCAAATCTCTTCCTAATGATGTGGCTAAAGAGGTGAGACAAGATTGAGCTATCACTCTTCACCACACTAGAGTCCCTAAGAGAAATATTCCCAAGGCTAAGCTTCATGCCTTCAAGATCTTGTTATGCAATAATGACCTCATCATTTTTAAAGTCGATAAAGGTAATGTGATAGTTATCATGAACACAGATGACTATGTGACCAAAATTCTTGCCCTCCTATTAGATAGCAATAGCTACAAAAGATTGGTTTCCAAATCCATCTCCAAATTGTTCAAGAAAGTTAAATTGGCTATTTCTAACTCCTCCCTTGATGAGGCCATCAAAAAGAGCTTACTCCCATCCAAGGAGGTAACTCCTCCCATTTATGGAGTTCTGAAGATCCATAAAGTGGGTGTACCCCTTAGACCTATTGTGGACACAATTGGTTCCCCCACCTACAAGCTGGTTGCCCACTTGGCTAAGCTCTTGTCTCCTCTTTCTAGCCAGTCCTTCTCTTTCATAAAAAAATCCGCCCACTTTGTTGATTTCATCCACAACAAGCAAGTTGATAGCAATGATATCTTAGTCAACTTTGATGTGGTTTCTCTTTTCACTAAGGTGCCCATCCCTGACTCCATTGAGTTGGTCAAAAAGAAGACCAATAGTGAGATTGCTAGCTTGGTTGAATAATGCCTTAGATCCACCTTCTTTTTGTTCCAAGGTGTAATTTATGAACAAGTTGATGGGGTTTCTATGGGCTCTCCTCTTTCCCCGATTGTGGCCAACCTTTACATGGACCACTTTGAAAACATCAATCTCCACTCTTTCCCTCTTAAATACAAGTGGTGGAAGTGTTATGTTGATGACACCAATGTTTTTTGGCCCCATGGCCATGAGAAACTGGAGGAGTTCCATTCTCATTTGAACAAAGTAGCCAAATGTATTTCCTTCACCAAAGAGATTGAAACCAATGGCGAGCTTCCTTTTCTGGAAATCCTTCTCACCCAAAAACCTAATGGTTCTTTTGCTTTTCATGTTTACCACAAATCCACCCATACAGATTCTTATCTTCATTCTTCCTCTTATCACCACCCTAGCCAAAAATCAAGTGTTCTCAAGACTTTGGCTTCTTGTGCTTTTCTTATTTGTGATGCTAACAACATTGACCAAGAGATCACTCACCTTGTCAATGTTTTCACACTAAATGGCTACAAGAGGAAGCACATCTTAATTAGGGCTATTAAGAAAGCCAAATCTTGGAGTAATCCCATTTCTAATCCTTCCCCTCCTCCATCTCCTCCATTCTCTTGTGCTTCTCTACCTTTTGTGGTAGGCCTCTCCAAAAAACTGGCCAAGATTCTGAAAAAAAGAGGCCTTCGTTGTGCTTTCAAAGCCTTCAAAACCCTTAGGCATCACATCCCTCCTTCCAAAGACCCCAAAGACCTCTTTCTCAACTCAGGTGTCTATAAAGTGACTTGTTCTTGTGGTACTCCATATATCGGTGAGTTTAACACAAGAATAACATTGGCCTACCATTAGACATGAAAGGATCCTAAAATCAGCCCTTGCTGAGCACTCTTCCAAGACTAAACACCACATCCCCTTAGAGGACACCCAAATTGTTGCAATTGAGGACAACTAATTTATAAGGAAGCTTAGATAAGCCATTGAGATCCACAATCACCCCTCCAACCTCAATCGAGATGGAGATTAAAATTTGAGTTTCTCTTGGCTCCTCCTTCTAAACCATCACAAGATCTCCAATTCTCCCTCTCCTCTTTGTACCACTCTCTCCCGCCTCTTGTCCTCCCCTTCCCCTTCCTCTTGATCTTGTTTCGTCCATTCCTCCTCCTCATTCCTCTTCCTCCCTTTTCCTCCTATTGTCTCCATTCCTTAACCCCTTTCCTTCCTATTTTGTGGGGCTCTTCTTGGTGAATATGTTGGTTCTAGTCACTTGACCATTTTTTTGGTTTTTCTTGCCCCTCTCTTTTGGTCTATCTTTAATTTTTCTTGAGTGTTTTCCTTTGTAGTAATTGCTCTCTCTCTCTCTCTCTCTCTCTCTCTCTCTCTCACACACACACACACACACACACACACACACACACATGTATATGCATATGTATATGTAGGTGTATAAGTATACATGTATATACACATATACATATACGTATACACATACATATACATATACATATACATATACATATACATATACATATACATATACATATACATATACATATACATATACATATACATATATATATACACACACACACACACATGTATGCACATATAAACATATGTATGTATATATATACATACATACATTTATTTGTACGTTGAGTGTATATATGTATATAGTGGCATATATAAGTACTTGCATATGTTTTTGCATCCTATTATTTTTTCATATATATATGGTTGCACATATATATAGTGGGGGGCATATATATATATATATATATATATATATATATATATATACTCCTTTTTTTTCTTATACTTTGGTGTGTAGTTGTTTTCCTTTTCATATTTGTGTACTCTTGGATGACTTTTTGGATTTTTGTTTTTTTTGTTTTTGTTCTTTTTTCAGTTATATATATTTTTAGGTTTGGTTTATTGTGATTTCTTGTGTATTGCCCTTGTTTTTATTATTATTTTATTGTTCTTTATTTTATTTTATTATTATTTCTTCTTTTTTTTTTCCTTTTTTTTGGTTTTCATTTATTGGTTGTTTTTTGTGCTTTTGGGTATGCTCTTGTTTTTGTTTTTTAATTTATTGTTCTTTATTTATTAGTATATTTTGAATTCTTATCTTTTTAGTTTATTTTATTTTATCTTATTTGCTCCCTGCCTTGGTTTTTGCATCCCTTCCTCTTTTCATCTTTTTAATCTTCTAGGTTGCTATCCTCTCTAATTTTCTATTCTCTTGCTCTCTTACTTTCTCTTTTGCCCTGATGATGGATCATAGTGTTTGATCTAAAATGTTGGCAATGTAAAACTCACACAGTTGAATCCAGAAAAATAACAAACATATCAATATGGACTATGGAAACTTCATGCATTCAATTAAATACAATATAATAATTCCAATGTGTCAATACAACTCATCAAGTGGTTACAAGAATATTTCAAGGGAATCTCTACATTTTTCACGTCCATCTAGGTGCTCTTAGGTGCAACAATACAATATGATATTACAATATAATTTCATGTCCACCTCACACAATAATAAAATAATGCAATAATGAAAGATTATTATGTAAGATGTACAACACCATTTTCCCAATACAACCCAAGGTTAGATGGTAGGTTGGAGGGTTAGGAGGATAGTTTAGATTAGGATGTGACAAATTTGAATTTAAAAATTCAAATTCAATGGGGGAATAATTAAATAAGATAAATTTATTAAATTTTCTCATTTAATTAGGAAAATGGAGAAAATGATTTATGATGGGAAGAATTTTGGAAAAATGAACTATATAAATAAATTATTCAATTTATTTACTAGCATACCTATATTTTATAAATAAAATTTATGTAGAGGACATTGAGAGATATCAAATTTAAAAATTCTTTGCCTTTAGCATAGATTAATTAATTTCATATGGGTAATATTTATTAGTTCATGTCAATGCAGGATACTATTGCATTCATTCAATGCAATTCTTTAATTAGTTTAACCAATCAATGATAAGAATTAAAAAATTTGAACAAGAAATCTATAATGTAAGTTTAATTTTTTATTTTACATAATTTATTCTTACCATTTTTATTTTTTATTATTGGTTAGAATGGGTGAACAATTCAAAAAAAAATTTAATTAAGAAAACCAAATATCTATCTAATTAATTAGTTGAATGACATCTGCTATTATCACAAGACAAGTAACTACTTTAAATTTATTAAACACGTGCCACATTTAATTACTACTAACATCATCAACTCTAATGCAAGTGTGGATAAATTCTCCTTGACCGTCAATCTGTTGTTATTCTCTTACATACATGAATTGTGGGCGTCACTCCCTCTGCATCCACATTGTACTTGATGTCTTTTTTGGGTAAGCCTGCATTTATGGATTACCATTGGTGAGTTAGCATCAAAACTCCCTCCTTCTCCACTATATTTAGTAATCATTTGTTTTATCTAATTTAAATTGAGGTTTGACTTAGTAATCTATTGATAAGTAGGAGGTATTTTCCACAACAAGTCAAACTATGATATTGCTATCAGGGTTCAACTATGTAGTTTTTGTGTCAAACTCATTGACCCATGTTTCATGAGTAGTGGTTCACAAGAACCCATTTCTCATGAGAATGAATGTTATTATGGTTCAACTATGTGGTTTTTGAGTCAAACTCATTGACCCATGTTTCATGAGTAGGTGATGCAATGAGTGATAAGTGGACCATTCATTCTCATGAGAGATGGGTTCTTGTGAACCACTACTCATGAAACATGGGTCAATGAGTTTGACTCAAAAACTACACAGTTGAACCCTGATAGCAATAGCATACTTTGTAATATATGCTAAATCATTTTGGTTATTTCTAATAAATGTTTTCTTTTAAAAGCACAAATCTTAAGGTGGGCCTATGTACCAACATTTCAGAAAGAAATTTGGTTTCAGTCCTTAATTTTATTATTATTTTAGTCTTGGACCAAGATGATAAAACTAACTTACATTAAATTTATTTTATAAGACAAAATTTAATAAAGTGAAAAATTGTAATTTTTTTTTCTAATTAATCAATACAAAAAAATATGAATTTTATATTAAAAATTAATAATAGTAATTATATCATATCAATTGTCATTAAATAAAAAGTAAAAAAATTAAACAAATATAAATATTTAGTTTTTTAATCATAAATTTTAAAATAAATATCAATTGACTTCTTATATTTTACTGTACTTTTTATGTAAAAATTAAAATGTAAACTTTTTTTTAGTTCATTTTTATTTTTACTATATACTCAAAGTAGAGTTCAATTTATAATAATAATTTATATATTTATTTATTCAATATACAAATATTTTAACAACTATTTTACTTACCATGCAATTACAATTAATAGATTGATGAATATAAAATTAATTTATATTTTAAATATTTACTCAAAGTAGAGGTCAATTTATAATAACTTTTACTTTATTTATGCAATATAAAAGTATTTTAACAACTATTTTACTTATGCATGCTATACAATTAGAATTAAAAATTTGATGAATATAAAATTAGTTTTGAATTTAATTGTATAATAATTTTTAGTATTAATAATTGGGTTATATTTTATGATTATTATTAAATTTAAAAACAAAAAAATGATAAATATAAATATTTATTTATTTTTTTATAAATTTTAAATTCTAAAAGAATTAAAAAATTATTTTTTTACATTTTTAATAGGTTTAATTTTATTTCTCCCCTTTCAAGTTTGATTTTATTTGTAACTTTTAATGTAAGAGTTAAAATTTTAGCATTAAGATTTTTAATATAGTTTAGTTTTATATATGTTGCCATTTTTTTCATAATAACATCTTAGATATATTATTTTATACTTTTGTCAAATTCTTTTTTCTGTTTGCTTTTAAATTAATGTCATAATAATATTGTTTTAATTCTAGGAAATGTCAATATTATTTAAATGTTATTCACATTAAATCTAGCATAATATTGAACTAAGGCAATTTAGGTGGTATTTATATTTTTAAATATTAATTTCTTCCTCTTCACTTCCTTTTATGCAAATATCTAGAATGTCATTTGCAACTAACAACTCTCTCTCTCTCTCTCTCTCTCTCTCTCTCTCTCTCTCTCTCTCTCTCTCTCACACACACACACACACACACACACACACACACACACACACACACCATTTCTCCCTCACAATCCTTTTTTGTTTTCTACTTTCTCTTTATCTATCAATCTTCTTATATGTGTCTTTAACTCTTCCTCTACCTCTCTCTATCTCCTTATCTATTTCTCTCTCCATCTATTTTCATCTCTACTTTTACTACTCTAAACTAATGGCATGAACATGATGCTTTGCGTCTCTTTAATATTTAATCTTACCTTTTAGCATAGATTAATTAATTTAATATGATTAATATTTATTTTAATTTAGACTTATTTTAAAATATGAAATATTTGCATGCAAAAAAAAAGAAAAGTTTCTTTAAAATATAATTTAAAAACATATTTTTTTTAATTAGAAGATTGCTTTAAATTTAGATTTAAAAACATAATTTTCTAGAGTGTTATCTTAGAATATGAAACAATTTGTATGCAAAAAATAAATAAATAAAAGTTTCTTTTAAATCTAGATTTAAAAACTCAATTTTTTAAATGTAGATTTAGAAATATATTTTTTTTTAACATTTAATAAATAATAATTAGTTGATTTTTCAATTAGATGTGTTTCTTTTAAATCTAGATTTAATTTTTTTTGTATTTAATAAATAATAATAATAATAATAATAGAAAGTTTCACATGTAGAATGGAAGGTATATATAGGTACATACGCAGATGGAGATAAATATTTACGTATATAGTTGTATTTATATAATTATGTGTGTACACGTGCATGTATATGAGCAGAGACATATATAGATGCACACATGCATATATAACTATATATATAGGTATATACAGACATATATATAGTTATAAGCGCATGTAATCACATATATACCTATCAATAGTAGCCTTAGAGCAGAGAATAGTCCCTTCTATAGATGCAAAATAATATAAACAAGGTATGGTGGAAGGCATTTAGGGTTTAATACAGGCAAGAAGATGTCATTATTGCATACAATACATACTTAGACAGATACATATTCACACTCACATAGAGATATACATAAATACCTATATATATAGACATATATATACTCAAAGGCAAAATATCCAAAACACAACCTGAATCCTTAGCAAACTGGAGACACTAGGATATAAGACAAACAAAGAACAAATGACAGAGCATTCAACAATCTCAGATTTGATACGACATGATAGAATTGGGATGACACTTCCGCAAATGTGATAGATACACACATGCTCATCTGCACACATATAGTAGGATTAAATATCCAAAAATATACTTACATGCATATATATGCACATATATACAGATATACAAGTATGGATATAGATATATATGCATATAAGCATATATATATATATATATATATGAGTGCATATATGTATACACAACCACATATATGCATATATACCTACATAGGAACATAGATATATATGCCCATATATATATATATATATGATTAAACAACATCAGCTAGAAATTGTCATGAAGATATTGCTCAATTGCTTGAGTAATCATGCACTAATAAGGAAAGGGAGTAAGGAGAATCTACAATCATGAAAAATAAGCATCACTCCTGTAGTCATACAACATGACATTTTGGGAGGGGAAATATGTCAGTTATTAGCAAGCAATCATATAACATACTGAAGGGCAGATAGGTAACATCGTGAGACTAGCCTGGCACAACCGAGGTCACAAGTTGTAATACCGACTCTACCGGTTGCCATAACTAGTATATCTTCACATAGGCATACATAACTTAGCTTTGCCTAAAAATAGATTCTAGTATTTGTCTCTACCCTGAGAAGCGTGAAATGTCCTTCATCAGAGAAATCTCTAACAAGCGATGGTCGGTTATCCTGAGAACGGAAGATGATTTGGTCATACATGCAACCAAAAGGATTCTGGGTGATGAGATTATCCTCTCAGAACATAGGAAATGAGTTAACAGTAGCATCCCAGTAGGGTTTGCAGCAATATTACTTACAATGGGAAGGAAAAGCAATCACAGTCACATTATGCAGGTTGATTTTCAAAGAGGAATACTTGGATAACCTGGAAATGGTGATAAAATGTGTGGATGACAATTTACAAATACCTTACCCGGAAGATTACTCCAAAGTGGTGGAAGCCATAGATAAGGATGAGGTTCTCAATGTAGAATTCAAAAGGCCTATTCTTAGTAATAAAGATCAAAGACTCTGTCATCAAAGACAAACAGAGATTGTAAGAAGCATTGCATTTCTTAAGCAATGGCTTGGAGTGGTAAAAGAACCAAAAGGGGAATGGTGGGTGAGTTATATGGTAGAAGAGGGATGGACCCCATTCCAGGCTGATAACCCCACCGAATCATAGGCCTCTGGTATGGAAGTTGCAGATGACAAGGAATAAGATTAAGCTCTAGTTACATAGTTTTTTTCTATTACTATTATAACGAATCTTATACATAGAGATATAGGATTTGTAGTTAGAACATGGTACATAGTGAATTGTTTATTTTCTTTGATATAACATACATAGCGAAGGGAAAGATACTCACTGTATGAAAATTTCAAAACATATAGTTAAACTAATTAGGTTAAGATTAGAATGAGGATGTTTCATGAAGTACTTTAAAGGTTCTAACATGTTGGTTTACTTCATCATTTATACTTAAATAGATATTAATCTCGAATATCACAGTACGAGTCTAAAGGATGGGCTAGATAGGTTGTGTTAGTATCAATCCTTTGATGACCAGTGTTTACACTTCTGATATTATTGTAGACTAGGTAATCTTTCATAGTATAGCCAATAATTTCTGATGTTGACTTAATTTGAAATAAACCTAGTCTATAATAACAACACGGATGAGTATACAGAAATAATATGGGCTTTTATTTTTCTCTTGGCACTAACAGTTAATATAGTGGTTTGGCAGAAGAATATTTTGAAAATCTATTTTGCAAGATAAGAAGAAGGTGACAAATATGGCAACAGGGAACTCGGAAAGTTGGACAGAAATACACCATCCCATGTAAATCAAAGATTCTACCTATGAAGATTTTTTTGATAAGCCAGAATGTAGAACCTATAAAAGGTCATATGTAAATTAAATGTTATTAGTCTGAGTGGACCTATGGTCCCGAGCAAGGCTGGAGGTTTTCTCCTCCCCGCTCTTTCCTACCGGTGCCCACATTAAGCAGAGATTGTAACACTTTTTATTAATAAAATACGGCTTAGGCCTTTTTACCAAGCAAAAAAATAATAATAATAATAGAAAGTTTCTTTTTAGTTTAGATTTTAGCCTTTAACTTATTTTTAAATTATTTGTTGTCTAGTAATAATAAATATAATAGAAAGTTTCTATTTAATTTAGATTTTAGTCTTTAATATATTTTTAAATCTCTAACCATTAAAACTGCACAGATAAAAAAGATGGGTGGGTGCCATTGTAGTTTTACGCCTCTCAACGTAATAAGTAGAAGAATTAAGGATCCATTAATTAAATAACTCATCTTTAATTAATTCTCTCTAGGCCAATATTTAATATATATATATATATATACATATACACATGAATATACATGCACACACACACACATATATATACATCAACATTCAAGATTCTTAGATTCCCATAAGTTACTCAAGCATTATATCCAATGCTCATATCAAGAGCCAACAACCATTGCACCGTTTTTGATCAACCCTAGGCCACAGTCTCTGATTTAACCAGTTTAGCCTTCAGGTTGACTTTCAAGACCCAATTGACCCTAATTTGAATGAATTGAGATGGTATTGGCATTATTTCATGTTGAACAAATAATTATGCTTGTGTACTTGATTCAGGATCAATTCAGATCCATTTTCTTGCTTTTGAGGCCTTGTGGTCACTCCTTGATTTGTGCTACTAAAATGCTTGTTGTGCATTGAGGATTTGACTTCTTGTGATGTCATTGCAATATTGTGTATATGTATTCATGTTTTATAAGATGCA